>NC_136270.1:57050329-57300329 GCF_964187855.1 Myxine glutinosa
CAACACAAGTGCGAAAAGTGGTTTTTCAACACTAACAGAAGTGCGAAAAGTGGTTTTTCAACACTAACACAAGTGCAAAAAGTGGTTTTTCAACAATAACACAAGTGCGAAAAGTGTTTTTTCCACACTAATACAAGTGCAAAAGTGGTTTCCTGCACCAACACAAGTGCGAAAAGTGGTTTTTCAACACTAACACAAGTGCGAAAAGTGGTTTTTCAACACTTACACAAGTGCGAAAAGTGGTTTTTCCACACTAATACAAGTGCGAAAAGTGGTTTTTCAACACGAACACAAGTGCGAAAAGTGGTTTTTCAACACTAACACAAGTGCGAAAAGTGGTTTTTCCACACTAATACAAGTGCAAAAGTGGGTTCCTGCACCAACACAAGTGCGAAAAGTGGTTTTTCAACACTAACACAAGTGCGAAAAGTGGTTTTTCAACACTAACACAAGTGCGAAAAGTGGTTTTTCAACACTAACACAACTGCGAAAAGTGTTTTTTCCACACTAATACAAGTGCAAAAGTGGTTTCCTGCACCAACACAAGTGCGAAAAGTGGTTTTTCAACACTAACACAAGTGCGAAAAGTGGTTTTTCAACACTAACACAAGTGCGAAAAGTGGTTTTTCCACACTAATACAAGTGCAAAAGTGATTTCCTGCACCAACACAAGTGCGAAAAGTGGTTTTTCAACACTAACACAAGTGCGAAAAGTGGTTTTTCAACACTTACACAAGTGCGAAAAGTGGTTTTTCCACACTAATACAAGTGCAAAAGTGGTTTCCTGCACCAACACAAGTGCGAAAAGTGGTTTTTCAACACTAACACAAGTGCAAAAAGTGGTTTTCAACACTAACACAAGTGCGAAAAGTGGTTTTTGCCACACTAATACAAGTGCAAAAGTGGTTTCCTGCACCAACACAAGTGCGAAAAGTGGTTTTTCAACACTAACACAAGTGTGAAAAGTGGTTTTTCAACACTAACACAAGTGCGAAAAGTGGTTTTTCAACACTAACACAAGTGCGAAAAGTGTTTTTTCCACACTAATACAAGTGCAAAAGTGGTTTCCTGCACCAACACAAGTGCGAAAAGTGGTTTTTCAACACTAACACAAGTGCGAAAAGTGGTTTTTCAACACAAACACAAGTGCGAAAAGTGGTTTTTCAACACTAACACAAGTGCGAAAAGTGGTTTTTCCACACTAATACAGGTGCAAAAGTGGTTTCCTGCACCAACACAAGTGCGAAAAGTGGTTTTTCAACACTAACACAAGTGCGAAAAGTGGTTTTTCAACACGATCACAAGTGCAAAAAGTGTTTTTTCCACACTAATACAAGTGCAAAAGTGGTTTCCTGCACCAACACAAGTGCGAAAAGTGGTTTTTCAACACTAACACAAGTGCGAAAAGTGGTTTTTCAACACTAACACAAGTGCGAAAAGTGGTTTTTCAACACTATCACAAGTGAAAAAAGTGTTTTTTCCACACTAATACAAGTGCAAAAGTGGTTTCCTGCACCAACACAAGTGCGAAAAGTGGTTTTTCAACACGAACACAAGTGCGAAAAGTGGTTTTTCAACACTAACACAAGTGCGAAAAGTGGTTTTTTCACACTAATACAAGTGCAAAAGTGGTTTCCTGCACCAACACAAGTGCGAAAAGTGGTTTTTCAACACTAACAGAAGTGCGAAAAGTGGTTTTTCAACACTAACACAAGTGCGAAAAGTGGTTTTTCAACAATAACACAAGTGCGAAAAGTGTTTTTTCCACACTAATACAAGTGCAAAAGTGGTTTCCTGCACCAACACAAGTGCGAAAAGTGGTTTTTCAACACTAACACAAGTGCGAAAAGTGGTTTTTCAACACTTACACAAGTGCGAAAAGTGGTTTTTCCACACTAATACAAGTGCAAAAGTGGTTTCCTGCACCAACACAAGTGCGAAAAGTGGTTTTTCAACACTAACACAAGTGCAAAAAGTGGTTTTTCAACACTAACACAAGTGCGAAAAGTGGTTTTTCAACACTAACACAAGTGCGAAAAGTGTTTTTTCCACACTAATACAATTGCAAAAGTGGTTTCCTGCACCAACACAAGTGCGAAAAGTAGTTTTTCAACACTAACACAAGTGCGAAAAGTGTTTTTTCAACACTAACACAAGTGCGAAAAGTGTTTTTTCCACACTAATACAAGTGCAAAAGTGGTTTCCTGCACCAACACAAGTGTGAAAAGTGGTTTTTCAACACTAACACAAGTGCGAAAAGTGGTTTTTCAACACTAACACAAGTGCGAAAAGTGGTTTTTCAACACTAACACAAGTGCGAAAAGTGGTTTTTCAACACTAACACAAGTGCGAAAAGTGGTTTTTCAACACTAACACAAGTGCGAAAAGTGTTTTTTCCACACTAATACAAGTGCAAAAGTGGTTTCCTGCACCAACACAAGTGCGAAAAGTGGTTTTTCAACACTAACACAAGTGCGAAAAGTGGTTTTTCAACACTAACACAAGTGCGAAAAGTGGTTTTTCAACACTAACACAAGTGCGAAAAGTGTTTTTTCCACACTAGTACAAGTGCAAAAGTGGTTTCCTGCACCAACACAAGTACGAAAAGTGGTTTTTCAACACTAACACAAGTGCGAAAAGTGGTTTTTCAACACGAACACAAGTGCGAAAAGTGGTTTTTCAACACTAACACAAGTGCGAAAAGTGGTTTTTCCACACTAATACAAGTGCAAAAGTGGGTTCCTGCACCAACACAAGTGCGAAAAGTGGTTTTTCAACACTAACACAAGTGCGAAAAGTGGTTTTTCAACACTAACACAAGTGCGAAAAGTGGTTTTTCAACACTAACACAAGTGCGAAAAGTGTTTTTTCCACACTAATACAAGTGCAAAAGTGGTTTCCTGCACCAACACAAGTGCGAAAAGTGGTTTTTCAACACTAACACAAGTGCGAAAAGTGGTTTTTCAACACTAACACAAGTGCGAAAAGTGGTTTTTCCACACTAATACAAGTGCAAAAGTGATTTCCTGCACCAACACAAGTGCGAAAAGTGGTTTTTCAACACTAACACAAGTGCAAAAAGTGGTTTTTCAACACTAACACAAGTGCGAAAAGTGGTTTTTCAACACTAACACAAGTGCGAAAAGTGTTTTTTCCACACTAATACAAGTGCAAAAGTGGTTTCCTGCACCAACACAAGTGCGAAAAGTGGTTTTTCAACACTAACACAAGTGCAAAAAGAGGTTTTTCAACACTAACACAAGTGCAAAAAGTGGTTTTTCAACACTAACACAAGTGCGAAAAGTGGTTTTTCCACACTAATACAAGTGCAAAAGTGGTTTCCTGCACCAACACAAGTGCGAAAAGTGGTTTTTCAACACTAACACAAGTGCGAAAAGTGGTTTTTCAACACTATCACAAGTGCAAAAAGTGTTTTTTCCACACTAATACAAGTGCAAAAGTGGTTTCCTGCACCAACACAAGTGCGAAAAGTGGTTTTTCAACACTAACACAAGTGTGAAAAGTGGTTTTTCAACATGAACACAAGTGCGAAAAGTGGTTTTTCAACACTAACACAAGTGCGAAAAGTGGTTTTTCCACACTAATACAAGTGCAAAAGTGGTTTCCTGCACCAACACAAGTGCGAAAAGTGGTTTTTCAACACTAACACAAGTGCGAAAAGTGGTTTTTCAACACTAACACAAGTGCGAAAAGTGGTTTTTCAACACTAACACATGTGCGAAAAGTGGTTTTTCAACACTAACACAAGTGCGAAAAGTGTTTTTTCCACACTAATACAAGTGAAAAAGTGGTTTCCTGCACCAACACAAGTGCGAAAAAGTGGTTTTCAACACTAACACAAGTGCGAAAAGTGGTTTTTCAACACTAACACAAGTGCGAAAAGTGGTTTTTCAACAATAACACAAGTGCGAAAAGTGGTTTTTCAACACTAACACAAGTGCGAAAAGTGGTTTTTCCACACTAATACAAGTGCAAAAGTGGTTTCCTGCACCAACACAAGTGCGAAAAGTGGTTTTTCAACACTAACACAAGTGCGAAAAGTGGTTTTTCAACACTAACACAAGTGCGAAAAGTGGTTTTTCAACACTAACACAAGTGCGAAAAGTGTTTTTTCCACACTAATACAAGTGCAAAAGTGGTTTCCTGCACCAACACAAGTGCGAAAAGTGGTTTTTCAACACTAACACAAGTGCGAAAAGTAGTTTTTCAACACTAACACAAGTGCGAAAAGTGTTTTCTCCACACTAATACAAGTGCAAAAGTGGTTTCCTGCACCAACACAAGTGCGAAAAGTGGTTTTTCAACACTAACACAAGTGCGAAATGTGGTTTTTCAACACTAACACAAGTGCGAAAAGTGGTTTTTCAACACTAACACAAGTGCGAAAAATGTTTTTCCACACTAATACAAGTGCAAAAGTGGTTTCCTGCACCAACACAAGTGAGAAAAGTGGTTTTTCAACACTAACACAAGTGCGAAAAGTGGTTTTTCAACACTAACACAAGTGCGAAAAGTGGTTTTTCAACACTAACACAAGTGCGAAAAGTGGTTTTTCAACACTAACACAAGTGCGAAAAGTGTTTTTCCCACACTAATACAAGTGCAAAAGTGGTTTCCTGCACCAAAACAAGTGCGAAATGTGGTTTTTCAACACAAACACAAGTGCGAAAAGTGGTTTTTCAACACTAACACAAGTGCGAAAAGTGTTTTTTCCACACTAATACAAGTGCAAAAGTGGTTTCCTGCCCCAACACAAGTGCGAAAAGTGGTTTTTCAACACTAACACAAGTGCGAAAAGTGGTTTTTCAACACTAACACAAGTGCGAAAAGTGGTTTTTCAAAACTAACACAAGTGCGAAAAGTGGTGTTTCCACACTAATACAAGTGCAAAAGTGGTTTCCTGCACCAACACAAGTGCGAAAAGTGGTTTTTCAACACTAACACAAGTGCGAAAAGTGGTTTTTCAACACTAACACAAGTGCGAAAAGTGGTTTTTCAACACTACACAAGTGCGAAAAGTGTTTTTTCCACACTAATACAAGTGCAAAAGTGGTTTCCTGCACCAACACAAGTGCGAAATGTGGTTTTTCAACACTAACACAAGTGCGAAAAGTGGTTTTTCAACACAAACACAAGTGCGAAAAGTGGTTTTTCAACACTAACACAAGTGCGAAAAGTGGTTTTTCCACACTAATACAAGTGCAAATGTGGTTTCCTGCACCAACACAAGTGCGAAAAGTGGTTTTTCAACACTAACACAAGTGCGAAAAGTGGTTTTTCAACACGATCACAAGTGCAAAAAGTGTTTTTCCACACTAATACAAGTGCAAAAGTGGTTTCCTGCACCAACACAAGTGCGAAAAGTGGTTTTTCAACACTATCACAAGTGAAAAAAGTGTTTTTTCAACACGAACACAAGTGCGAAAAGTGGTTTTTCAACACTAACACAAGTGCGAAAAGTGGTTTTTCCACACTAATACAAGTGCAAAAGTGGGTTCCTGCACCAACACAAGTGCGAAAAGTGGTTTTTCAACACTAACACAAGTGCGAAAAGTGGTTTTTCAACACTAACACAAGTGCGAAAAGTGGTTTTTCAACACTAACACAAGTGCGAAAAGTGTTTTTTCACACTAATACAAGTGCAAAAGTGGTTTCCTGCACCAACACAAGTGCGAAAAGTGGTTTTTCAACACTAACACAAGTGCGAAAAGTGGTTTTTCAACACTAACACAAGTGCGAAAAGTGGTTTTTCCACACTAATACAAGTGCAAAAGTGATTTCCTGCACCAACACAAGTGCGAAAAGTGGTTTTTCAACACTAACACAAGTGCAAAAAGTGGTTTTTCAACACTAACACAAGTGCGAAAAGTGGTTTTTCAACACTAACACAAGTGCGAAAAGTGTTTTTTCCACACTAATACAAGTGCAAAAGTGGTTTCCTGCACCAACACAAGTGCGAAAAGTGGTTTTTCAACACTAACACAAGTGCAAAAAGAGGTTTTTCAACACTAACACAAGTGCAAAAAGTGGTTTTTCAACACTAACACAAGTGCGAAAAGTGGTTTTTCCACACTAATACAAGTGCAAAAGTGGTTTCCTGCACCAACACAAGTGCGAAAAGTGGTTTTTCAACACTAACACAAGTGCGAAAAGTGGTTTTTCAACACTATCACAAGTGCAAAAAGTGTTTTTTCCACACTAATACAAGTGCAAAAGTGGTTTCCTGCACCAACACAAGTGCGAAAAGTGGTTTTTCAACACTAACACAAGTGTGAAAAGTGGTTTTTCAACATGAACACAAGTGCGAAAAGTGGTTTTTCAACACTAACACAAGTGCGAAAAGTGGTTTTTCAACACTAACACAAGTGCGAAAAGTGGTTTTTCCACACTAATACAAGTGCAAAAGTGATTTCCTGCACCAACACAAGTGCGAAAAGTGGTTTTTCACACTAACACAAGTGCAAAAAGTGGTTTTTCAACACTAACACAAGTGCAAAAAGTGGTTTTTCAACACTAACACAAGTGCGAAAAGTGGTTTTTCAACACTAACACAAGTGCGAAAAGTGTTTTTCCACACTAATACAAGTGCAAAAGTGGTTTCCTGCACCAACACAAGTGCGAAAAGTGGTTTTTCAACACTAACACAAGTGCAAAAAGAGGTTTTTCAACACTAACACAAGTGCAAAAAGTGGTTTTTCAACACTAACACAAGTGCGAAAAGTGGTTTTTCCACACTAATACAAGTGCAAAAGTGGTTTCCTGCACCAACACAAGTGCGAAAAGTGGTTTTTCAACACTAACACAAGTGCGAAAAGTGGTTTTTCAACACTATCACAAGTGCAAAAAGTGTTTTTTCCACACTAATACAAGTGCAAAAGTGGTTTCCTGCACCAACACAAGTGCGAAAGTGGTTTTTCAACACTAACACAAGTGCGAAAAGTGGTTTTTCAACACGATCACAAGTGCAAAAAGTGTTTTTTCCACACTAATACAAGTGCAAAGGTGGTTTCCTGCACCAACACAAGTGCGAAAAGTGGTTTTTCAACACTAACACAAGTGCGAAAAGTGGTTTTTCAACACTAACACAAGTGCGAAAAGTGGTTTTTCAACACTATCACAAGTACAAAAAGTGTTTTTCCACACTAATACAAGTGCAAAAGTGGTTTCCTGCACCAACACAAGTGCGAAAAGTGGTTTTTCAACACGAACACAAGTGCGAAAAGTGGTTTTTCAACACTAACACAAGTGCGAAAAGTGGTTTTTCCACACTAATACAAGTGCAAAAGTGGTTTCCTGCACCAACACAAGTGCGAAAAGTGGTTTTTCAACACTAACACAAGTGCGAAAAGTGGTTTTTCAACACTAACACAAGTGCGAAAAGTGGTTTTTCAACACTAACACAAGTGCGAAAAGTGGTTTTTTTCACACTAATACAAGTGCAAAAGTGGTTTCCTGCACCAACACAAGTGCGAAAAGTGGTTTTTCAACACTAACACAAGTGCGAAAAGTGGTTTTTCAACACTAACACAAGTGCGAAAAGTGGTTTTTCAACAATAACACAAGTGCGAAAAGTAGTTTTTTCCACACTAATACAAGTGCAAAAGTGGTTTCCTGCACCAACACAAGTGCGAAAAGTGGTTTTTCAACACTAACACAAGTGCGAAAAGTGGTTTTTCAACACTTACACAAGTGCGAAAAGTGGTTTTTCCACACTAATACAAGTGCAAAAGTGGTTTCCTGCACCAACACAAGTGCGAAAAGTGGTTTTTCAACACTAACACAAGTGCAAAAAGTGGTTTTCAACACTAACACAAGTGCGAAAAGTGGTTTTTGCCACACTAATACAAGTGCAAAAGTGGTTTCCTGCACCAACACAAGTGCGAAAAGTGGTTTTTCAACACTAACACAAGTGTGAAAAGTGGTTTTTCAACACTAACACAAGTGCGAAAAGTGGTTTTTCAACACTAACACAAGTGCGAAAAGTGTTTTTCCACACTAATACAAGTGCAAAAGTGGTTTCCTGCACCAACCCAAGTGCGAAAAGTGGTTTTTCAACACTAACACAAGTGTGAAAAGTGGTTTTTCAACACAAACACAAGTGCGAAAAGTGGTTTTTCAACACTAACACAAGTGCGAAAAGTGGTTTTTCCACACTAATACAGGTGCAAAAGTGGTTTCCTGCACCAACACAAGTGTGAAAAGTGGTTTTTCAACACTAACACAAGTGCGAAAAGTGGTTTTTCAACACGATCACAAGTGCAAAAAGTGTTTTTTCCACACTAATACAAGTGCAAAAGTGGTTTCCTGCACCAACACAGTGCGAAAAGTGGTTTTTCAACACTAACACAAGTGCGAAAAGTGGTTTTTCAACACTAACACAAGTGCGAAAAGTGGTTTTTCAACACTATCACAAGTGAAAAAAAGTGTTTTTTCCACACTAATACAAGTGCAAAAGTGGTTTCCTGCACCAACACAAGTGCGAAAAGTGGTTTTTCAACACGAACACAAGTGCGAAAAGTGGTTTTTCAACACTAACACAAGTGCGAAAATTGGTTTTTTCCACACTAATACAAGTGCAAAAGTGGTTTCCTGCACCAACACAAGTGCGAAAAGTGGTTTTTCAACACTAACACAAGTGCGAAAAGTGGTTTTTCAACACTAACACAAGTGCGAAAAGTGGTTTTTCAACACTAACACAAGTGCGAAAAGTGGTTTTTTCACACTAATACAAGTGCAAAAGTGGTTTCCTGCACCAACACAAGTGCGAAAAGTGGTTTTTCAACACTAACACAAGTGCGAAAAGTGGTTTTTCAACACTGACACAAGTGCGAAAAGTGGTTTTTCAACAATAACACAAGTGCGAAAAGTGTTTTTTCCACACTAATACAAGTGCAAAAGTGGTTTCCTGCACCAACACAAGTGCGAAAAGTGGTTTTTCAACACCTAACACAAGTGCGAAAAGTGGGTTTTTCAACACTTACACAAGTGCGAAAAGTGGTTTTTCCACACTAATACAAGTGCAAAAGTGGTTTCCTGCACCAACACAAGTGCGAAAAGTGGTTTTTCAACACTAACACAAGTGCAAAAAGTGGTTTTTCAACACTAACACAAGTGCGAAAAGTGGTTTTTCAACACTAACACAAGTGCGAAAAGTGTTTTTTCACACTAATACAATTGCAAAAGTGGTTTCCTGCACCAACACAAGTGCGAAAAGTAGTTTTTCAACACTAACACAAGTGCGAAAAGTGTTTTTTCAACACTAACACAAGTGCGAAAAGTGTTTTTTCCACACTAATACAAGTGCAAAAGTGGTTTCCTGCACCAACACAAGTGTGAAAAGTGGTTTTTCAACACTAACACAAGTGCGAAAAGTGGTTTTTCAACACTAACACAAGTGCGAAAAGTGGTTTTTCAACACTAACACAAGTGCGAAAAGTGGTTTTTCAACACTAACACAAGTGCGAAAAGTGGTTTTTCAACACTAACACAAGTGCGAAAAGTGTTTTTTCCACACTAATACAAGTGCAAAAGTGGTTTCCTGCACCAACACAAGTGCGAAAAGTGGTTTTTCAACACTAACACAAGTGCGAAAAGTGGTTTTTCAACACTAACACAAGTGCGAAAAGTGGTTTTTCAACACTAACACAAGTGCGAAAAGTGTTTTTTCCACACTAATACAAGTGCAAAAGTGGTTTCCTGCACCAACACAAGTACGAAAAGTGGTTTTTCAACACTAACACAAGTGCGAAAAGTGGTTTTTCAACACGAACACAAGTGCGAAAAGTGGTTTTTCAACACTAACACAAGTGCGAAAAGTGGTTTTTCCACACTAATACAAGTGCAAAAGTGGGTTCCTGCACCAACACAAGTGCGAAAAGTGGTTTTTCAACACTAACACAAGTGCGAAAAGTGGTTTTTCAACACTAACACAAGTGCGAAAAGTGGTTTTTCAACACTAACACAACTGCGAAAAGTGTTTTTTCCACACTAATACAAGTGCAAAAGTGGTTTCCTGCACCAACACAAGTGCGAAAAGTGGTTTTTCAACACTAACACAAGTGCGAAAAGTGGTTTTTCAACACTAACACAAGTGCGAAAAGTGGTTTTTCCACACTAATACAAGTGCAAAAGTGATTTCCTGCACCAACACAAGTGCGAAAAGTGGTTTTTCAACACTAACACAAGTGCGAAAAGTGGTTTTTCAACACTTACACAAGTGCGAAAAGTGGTTTTTCCACACTAATACAAGTGCAAAAGTGGTTTCCTGCACCAACACAAGTGCGAAAAGTGGTTTTTCAACACTAACACAAGTGCAAAAAGTGGTTTTCAACACTAACACAAGTGCAAAAAGTGGTTTTTGCCACACTAATACAAGTGCAAAAGTGGTTTCCTGCACCAACACAAGTGCGAAAAGTGGTTTTTCAACACTAACACAAGTGTGAAAAGTGGTTTTTCAACACTAACACAAGTGCGAAAAGTGGTTTTTCAACACTAACACAAGTGCGAAAAGTGTTTTTTCCACACTAATACAAGTGCAAAAGTGGTTTCCTGCACCAACACAAGTGCGAAAAGTGGTTTTTCAACACTAACACAAGTGCGAAAAGTGGTTTTTCAACACAAACACAAGTGCGAAAAGTGGTTTTTCAACACTAACACAAGTGCGAAAAGTGGTTTTTCCACACTAATACAGGTGCAAAAGTGGTTTCCTGCACCAACACAAGTGCGAAAAGTGGTTTTTCAACACTAACACAAGTGCGAAAAGTGGTTTTTCAACACGATCACAAGTGCAAAAAGTGTTTTTTCCACACTAATACAAGTGCAAAAGTGGTTTCCTGCACCAACACAAGTGCGAAAAGTGGTTTTTCAACACTAACACAAGTGCGAAAAGTGGTTTTTCAACACTAACACAAGTGCGAAAAGTGGTTTTTCAACACTATCACAAGTGAAAAAAGTGTTTTTTCCACACTAATACAAGTGCAAAAGTGGTTTCCTGCACCAACACAAGTGCGAAAAGTGGTTTTTCAACACGAACACAAGTGCGAAAAGTGGTTTTTCAACACTAACACAAGTGCGAAAAGTGGTTTTTTCACACTAATACAAGTGCAAAAGTGGGTTCCTGCACCAACACAAGTGCGAAAAGTGGTTTTTCAACACTAACAGAAGTGCGAAAAGTGGTTTTTCAACACTAACACAAGTGCGAAAAGTGGTTTTTCAACAATAACACAAGTGCGAAAAGTGTTTTTTCCACACTAATACAAGTGCAAAAGTGGTTTCCTGCACCAACACAAGTGCGAAAAGTGGTTTTTCAACACTAACACAAGTGCGAAAAGTGGTTTTTCAACACTTACACAAGTGCGAAAAGTGGTTTTTCCACACTAATACAAGTGCAAAAGTGGTTTCCTGCACCAACACAAGTGCGAAAAGTGGTTTTTCAACACTAACACAAGTGCAAAAAGTGGTTTTTCAACACTAACACAAGTGCGAAAAGTGGTTTTTCAACACTAATACAATTGCAAAAGTGGTTTCCTGCACCAACACAAGTGCGAAAAGTAGTTTTTCAACACTAACACAAGTGCGAAAAGTGTTTTTTCAACACTAACACAAGTGCGAAAAGTGTTTTTTCCACACTAATACAAGTGCAAAAGTGGTTTCCTGCACCAACACAAGTGTGAAAAGTGGTTTTTCAACACTAACACAAGTGCGAAAAGTGGTTTTTCAACACTAACACAAGTGCGAAAAGTGGTTTTTCAACACTAACACAAGTGCGAAAAGTGGTTTTTCAACACTAACACAAGTGCGAAAAGTGGTTTTTCAACACTAACACAAGTGCGAAAAGTGTTTTTTCCACACTAATACAAGTGCAAAAGTGGTTTCCTGCACCAACACAAGTGCGAAAAGTGGTTTTTCAACACTAACACAAGTGCGAAAAGTGGTTTTTCAACACTAACACAAGTGCGAAAAGTGGTTTTTCAACACTAACACAAGTGCGAAAAGTGTTTTTTCCACACTAGTACAAGTGCAAAAGTGGTTTCCTGCACCAACACAAGTACGAAAAGTGGTTTTTCAACACTAACACAAGTGCGAAAAGTGGTTTTTCAACACGAACACAAGTGCGAAAAGTGGTTTTTCAACACTAACACAAGTGCGAAAAGTGGTTTTTCCACACTAATACAAGTGCAAAAGTGGGTTCCTGCACCAACACAAGTGCGAAAAGTGGTTTTTCAACACTAACACAAGTGCGAAAAGTGGTTTTTCAACACTAACACAAGTGCGAAAAGTGGTTTTTCAACACTAACACAAGTGCGAAAAGTGTTTTTTCCACACTAATACAAGTGCAAAAGTGGTTTCCTGCACCAACACAAGTGCGAAAAGTGGTTTTTCAACACTAACACAAGTGCGAAAAGTGGTTTTTCAACACTAACACAAGTGCGAAAAGTGGTTTTTCCACACTAATACAAGTGCAAAAGTGATTTCCTGCACCAACACAAGTGCGAAAAGTGGTTTTTCAACACTAACACAAGTGCAAAAAGTGGTTTTTCAACACTAACACAAGTGCGAAAAGTGGTTTTTCAACACTAACACAAGTGCGAAAAGTGTTTTTTCCACACTAATACAAGTGCAAAAGTGGTTTCCTGCACCAACACAAGTGCGAAAAGTGGTTTTTCAACACTAACACAAGTGCAAAAAGAGGTTTTTCAACACTAACACAAGTGCAAAAAGTGGTTTTTCAACACTAACACAAGTGCGAAAAGTGGTTTTTCCACACTAATACAAGTGCAAAAGTGGTTTCCTG
The DNA here is from genome assembly GCF_964187855.1 of Myxine glutinosa. Lineage (NCBI taxonomy): Eukaryota > Metazoa > Chordata > Myxini > Myxiniformes > Myxinidae > Myxine > Myxine glutinosa. The sequence goes on from NC_136270.1 coordinate 57,063,144, forward strand.
CACCAACACAAGTGCGAAAAGTGGTTTTTCAACACTAACACAAGTGCGAAATGTGGTTTTTCAACACTATCACAAGTGCAAAAAGTGTTTTTTCCACACTAATACAAGTGCAAAAGTGGTTTCCTGCACCAACACAAGTGCGAAAAGTGGTTTTTCAACACTAACACAAGTGTGAAAAGTGGTTTTTCAACATGAACACAAGTGCGAAAAGTGGTTTTTCAACACTAACACAAGTGCGAAAAGTGGTTTTTCCACACTAATACAAGTGCAAAAGTGGTTTCCTGCACCAACACAAGTGCGAAAAGTGGTTTTTCAACACTAACACAAGTGCGAAAAGTGGTTTTTCAACACTAACACAAGTGCGAAAAGTGGTTTTTCAACACTAACACATGTGCGAAAAGTGGTTTTTCAACACTAACACAAGTGCGAAAAGTGTTTTTTCCACACTAATACAAGTGAAAAAGTGGTTTCCTGCACCAACACACGTGCGAAAAAGTGGTTTTCAACACTAACACAAGTGCGAAAAGTGGTTTTTCAACACTAACACAAGTGCGAAAAGTGGTTTTTCAACAATAACACAAGTGCGAAAAGTGGTTTTTCAACACTAACACAAGTGCGAAAAGTGGTTTTTCCACACTAATACAAGTGCAAAAGTGGTTTCCTGCACCAACACAAGTGCGAAAAGTGGTTTTTCAACACTAACACAAGTGCGAAAAGTGGTTTTTCAACACTAACACAAGTGCGAAAAGTGGTTTTTCAACACTAACACAAGTGCGAAAAGTGTTTTTTCCACACTAATACAAGTGCAAAAGTGGTTTCCTGCACCAACACAAGTGCGAAAAGTGGTTTTTCAACACTAACACAAGTGCGAAAAGTAGTTTTTCAACACTAACACAAGTGCGAAAAGTGTTTTTTCCACACTAATACAAGTGCAAAAGTGGTTTCCTGCACCAACACAAGTGCGAAAAGTGGTTTTTCAACACTAACACAAGTGCGAAATGTGGTTTTTCAACACTAACACAAGTGCGAAAAGTGGTTTTTCAACACTAACACAAGTGCGAAAAATGTTTTTCCACACTAATACAAGTGCAAAAGTGGTTTCCTGCACCAACACAAGTGAGAAAAGTGGTTTTTCAACACTAACACAAGTGCGAAAAGTGGTTTTTCAACACTAACACAAGTGCGAAAAGTGTTTTTTCCACACTAATACAAGTGCAAAAGTGGTTTCCTGCACCAACACAAGTGCGAAAAGTGGTTTTTCAACACTAACACAAGTGCGAAAAGTGGTTTTTCAACACTATCACAAGTGCGAAAAGTGGTTTTTCAACACTAACACAAGTGCGAAAAGTGGTTTATCCACACTAATACAAGTGCAAAAGTGGTTTCCTGCACCAACACAAGTGCGAAAAGTGGTTTTTCAACACTAACACAAGTGCGAAATGTGGTTTTTCAACACGATCACAAGTGCAAAAAGTGTTTTTTCCACACTAATACAAGTGCAAAAGTGGTTTCCTGCACCAACACAAGTGCGAAAAGTGGTTTTTCAACACTAACACAAGTGCGAAAAGTGGTTTTTCAACACTAACACAAGTGCGAAAAGTGGTTTTTCAACACTAACACATGTGCGAAAAGTGGTTTTTCCACACTAATACAAGTGCAAAAGTGGTTTCCTGCACCAACACAATTGCGAAAAGTGGTTTTTCAACGCGAACACAAGTGCGAAAAGTGGTTTTTCAACACTAACACAAGTGCGAAAAGTGGTTTTTCAACACTAACACAAGTGCGAAAAGTGGTTTTTCAACACTAACACAAGTGCGAAAAGTGGTTTTTCAACACTAACACAAGTGCGAAAAGTGTTTTTCCCACACTAATACAAGTGCAAAAGTGGTTTCCTGCACCAAAACAAGTGCGAAATGTGGTTTTTCAACACAAACACAAGTGCGAAAAGTGGTTTTTCAACACTAACACAAGTGCGAAAAGTGTTTTTTCCACACTAATACAAGTGCAAAAGTGGTTTCCTGCCCCAACACAAGTGCGAAAAGTGGTTTTTCAACACTAACACAAGTGCGAAAAGTGGTTTTTCAACACTAACACAAGTGCGAAAAGTGGTTTTTCAAAACTAACACAAGTGCGAAAAGTGGTGTTTCCACACTAATACAAGTGCAAAAGTGGTTTCCTGCACCAACACAAGTGCGAAAAGTGGTTTTTCAACACTAACACAAGTGCGAAAAGTGGTTTTTCAACACTAACACAAGTGCGAAAAGTGGTTTTTCAACACTACACAAGTGCGAAAAGTGTTTTTTCCACACTAATACAAGTGCAAAAGTGGTTTCCTGCACCAACACAAGTGCGAAATGTGGTTTTTCAACACTAACACAAGTGCGAAAAGTGGTTTTTCAACACAAACACAAGTGCGAAAAGTGGTTTTTCAACACTAACACAAGTGCGAAAAGTGGTTTTTCCACACTAATACAAGTGCAAATGTGGTTTCCTGCACCAACACAAGTGCGAAAAGTGGTTTTTCAACACTAACACAAGTGCGAAAAGTGGTTTTTCAACACGATCACAAGTGCAAAAAGTGTTTTTCCACACTAATACAAGTGCAAAAGTGGTTTCCTGCACCAACACAAGTGCGAAAAGTGGTTTTTCAACACTAACACAAGTGCGAAAAGTGGTTTTTCAACACTAACACAAGTGCGAAAAGTGGTTTTTCAACACTATCACAAGGGCAAAAAGTGTTTTTTCCACACTAATACAAGTGCAAAAGTGGTTTCCTGCACCAACACAAGTGCGAAAAGTGGTTTTTCAACACTAACACAAGTGCGAAAAGTGGTTTTTCAACACAAACACAAGTGCGAAAAGTGGTTTTTCAACACTAACACAAGTGCGAAAAGTGGTTTTTCCACACTAATACAGGTGCAAAAGTGGTTTCCTGCACCAACACAAGTGCGAAAAGTGGTTTTTCAACACTAACACAAGTGCGAAAAGTGGTTTTTCAACACGATCACAAGTGCAAAAAGTGTTTTTTCCACACTAATACAAGTGCAAAAGTGGTTTCCTGCACCAACACAAGTGCGAAAAGTGGTTTTTCAACACTAACACAAGTGCGAAAAGTGGTTTTTCAACACTAACACAAGTGTGAAAAGTGGTTTTTCAACACTATCACAAGTGCAAAAAGTGTTTTTTCAACACGAACACAAGTGCGAAAAGTGGTTTTTCCACACTAATACAAGTGCAAAAGTGGTTTCCTGCACCAACACAAGTGCGAAAAGTGGTTTTTCAACACTAACACAAGTGCGAAAAGTGGTTTTTCAACACTAACACAAGTGCGAAAAGTGGTTTTTCCACACTAATACAAGTGCAAAAGTGATTTCCTGCACCAACACAAGTGCGAAAAGTGGTTTTTCAACACTAACACAAGTGCAAAAAGTGGTTTTTCAACACTAACACAAGTGCGAAAAGTGGTTTTTCAACACTAACACAAGTGCGAAAAGTGTTTTTTCCACACTAATACAAGTGCAAAAGTGGTTTCCTGCACCAACACAAGTGCGAAAAGTGGTTTTTCAACACTAACACAAGTGCAAAAAGAGGTTTTTCAACACTAACACAAGTGCAAAAAGTGGTTTTCAACACTAATACAAGTGCGAAAAGTGGTTTTTCCACACTAATACAAGTGCAAAAGTGGTTTCCTGCACCAACACAAGTGCGAAAAGTGGTTTTTCAACACTAACACAAGTGCGAAAAGTGGTTTTTCAACACTATCACAAGTGCAAAAAGTGTTTTTTCCACACTAATACAAGTGCAAAAGTGGTTTCCTGCACCAACACAAGTGCGAAAAGTGGTTTTTCAACACTAACACAAGTGTGAAAAGTGGTTTTTCAACATGAACACAAGTGCGAAAAGTGGTTTTTCAACACTAACACAAGTGCGAAAAGTGGTTTTTCCACACTAATACAAGTGCAAAAGTGGTTTCCTGCACCAACACAAGTGCGAAAAGTGGTTTTTCAACACTAACACAAGTGCGAAAAGTGGTTTTTCAACACTAACACAAGTGCGAAAAGTGGTTTTTCAACACTAACACATGTGCGAAAAGTGGTTTTTCAACACTAACACAAGTGCGAAAAGTGTTTTTTCCACACTAATACAAGTGAAAAAGTGGTTTCCTGCACCAACACAAGTGCGAAAAAGTGGTTTTCAACACTAACACAAGTGCGAAAAGTGGTTTTTCAACACTAACACAAGTGCGAAAAGTGGTTTTTCAACAATAACACAAGTGCGAAAAGTGGTTTTTCAACACTAACACAAGTGCGAAAAGTGGTTTTTCCACACTAATACAAGTGCAAAAGTGGTTTCCTGCACCAACACAAGTGCGAAAAGTGGTTTTTCAACACTAACACAAGTGCGAAAAGTGGTTTTTCAACACTAACACAAGTGCGAAAAGTGGTTTTTCAACACTAACACAAGTGCGAAAAGTGTTTTTTCCACACTAATACAAGTGCAAAAGTGGTTTCCTGCACCAACACAAGTGCGAAAAGTGGTTTTTCAACACTAACACAAGTGCGAAAAGTAGTTTTTCAACACTAACACAAGTTCGAAAAGTGTTTTTTCCACACTAATACAAGTGCAAAAGTGGTTTCCTGCACCAACACAAGTGCGAAAAGTGGTTTTTCAACACTAACACAAGTGCGAAATGTGGTTTTTCAACACTAACACAAGTGCGAAAAGTGGTTTTTCAACACTAACACAAGTGCGAAAAATGTTTTTCCACACTAATACAAGTGCAAAAGTGGTTTCCTGCACCAACACAAGTGAGAAAAGTGGTTTTTCAACACTAACACAAGTGCGAAAAGTGGTTTTTCAACACTAACACAAGTGCGAAAAGTGTTTTTTCCACACTAATACAAGTGCAAAAGTGGTTTCCTGCACCAACACAAGTGCGAAAAGTGGTTTTTCAACACTAACACAAGTGCGAAAAGTGGTTTTTCAACACTATCACAAGTGCGAAAAGTGGTTTTTCAACACTAACACAAGTGCGAAAAGTGGTTTATCCACACTAATACAAGTGCAAAAGTGGTTTCCTGCACCAACACAAGTGCGAAAAGTGGTTTTTCAACACTAACACAAGTGCGAAAAGTGGTTTTTCAACACGATCACAAGTGCAAAAAGTGTTTTTTCCACACTAATACAAGTGCAAAAGTGGTTTCCTGCACCAACACAAGTGCGAAAAGTGGTTTTTCAACACTAACACAAGTGCGAAAAGTGGTTTTTCAACACTAACACAAGTGCGAAAAGTGGTTTTTCAACACTAACACATGTGCGAAAAGTGGTTTTTCCACACTAATACAAGTGCAAAAGTGGTTTCCTGCACCAACACAAGTGCGAAAAGTGGTTTTTCAACACGAACACAAGTGCGAAAAGTGGTTTTTCAACACTAACACAAGTGCGAAAAGTGGTTTTTCAACACTAACACAAGTGCGAAAAGTGGTTTTTCAACACTAACACAAGTGCGAAAAGTGGTTTTTCAACACTAACACAAGTGCGAAAAGTGTTTTTCCCACACTAATACAAGTGCAAAAGTGGTTTCCTGCACCAAAACAAGTGCGAAATGTGGTTTTTCAACACAAACACAAGTGCGAAAAGTGGTTTTTCAACACTAACACAAGTGCGAAAAGTGTTTTTTCCACACTAATACAAGTGCAAAAGTGGTTTCCTGCCCCAACACAAGTGCGAAAAGTGGTTTTTCAACACTAACACAAGTGCGAAAAGTGGTTTTTCAACACTAACACAAGTGCGAAAAGTGGTTTTTCAAAACTAACACAAGTGCGAAAAGTGGTGTTTCCACACTAATACAAGTGCAAAAGTGGTTTCCTGCACCAACACAAGTGCGAAAAGTGGTTTTTCAACACTAACACAAGTGCGAAAAGTGGTTTTTCAACACAAACACAAGTGCGAAAAGTGGTTTTTCAACACTACACAAGTGCGAAAAGTGTTTTTTCCACACTAATACAAGTGCAAAAGTGGTTTCCTGCACCAACACAAGTGCGAAATGTGGTTTTTCAACACTAACACAAGTGCAAAAAGAGGTTTTTCAACACTAACACAAGTGCAAAAAGTGGTTTTCAACACTAACACAAGTGCGAAAAGTGGTTTTTCCACACTAATACAAGTGCAAAAGTGGTTTCCTGCACCAACACAAGTGCGAAAAGTGGTTTTTCAACACTAACACAAGTGCGAAAAGTGGTTTTTCAACACTATCACAAGTGCAAAAAGTGTTTTTTCCACACTAATACAAGTGCAAAAGTGGTTTCCTGCACCAACACAAGTGCGAAAAGTGGTTTTTCAACACTAACACAAGTGTGAAAAGTGGTTTTTCAACATGAACACAAGTGCGAAAAGTGGTTTTTCAACACTAACACAAGTGCGAAAAGTGGTTTTTCCACACTAATACAAGTGCAAAAGTGGTTTCCTGCACCAACACAAGTGCGAAAAGTGGTTTTTCAACACTAACACAAGTGCGAAAAGTGGTTTTTCAACACGATCACAAGTGCAAAAAGTGTTTTTCCACACTAATACAAGTGCAAAAGTGGTTTGCTGCACCAACACAAGTGCGAAAAGTGGTTTTTCAACACTAACACAAGTGCGAAAAGTGGTTTTTCAACACTAACACAAGTGCGAAAAGTGGTTTTTCAACACTATCACAAGGGCAAAAAGTGTTTTTTCCACACTAATACAAGTGCAAAAGTGGTTTCCTGCACCAACACAAGTGCGAAAAGTGGTTTTTCAACACTAACACAAGTGCGAAAAGTGGTTTTTCAACACAAACACAAGTGCGAAAAGTGGTTTTTCAACACTAACACAAGTGCGAAAAGTGGTTTTTCCACACTAATACAGGTGCAAAAGTGGTTTCCTGCACCAACACAAGTGCGAAAAGTGGTTTTTCAACACTAACACAAGTGCGAAAAGTGGTTTTTCAACACGATCACAAGTGCAAAAAGTGTTTTTTCCACACTAATACAAGTGCAAAAGTGGTTTCCTGCACCAACACAAGTGCGAAAAGTGGTTTTTCAACACTAACACAAGTGCGAAAAGTGGTTTTTCAACACTAACACAAGTGCGAAAAGTGGTTTTTCAACACTATCACAAGTGCAAAAAGTGTTTTTTCCACACTAATACAAGTGCAAAAGTGGTTTCCTGCACCAACACAAGTGCGAAAAGTGGTTTTTCAACACGAACACAAGTGCGAAAAGTGGTTTTTCAACACTAACACAAGTGCGAAAAGTGGTTTTTCCACACTAATACAAGTGCAAAAGTGGTTTCCTGCACCAACACAAGTGCGAAAAGTGGTTTTTCAACACTAACACAAGTGCGAAAAGTGGTTTTTCAACACTAACACAAGTGCGAAAAGTGGTTTTTCAACACTAACACAAGTGCGAAAAGTGGTTTTTTCACACTAATACAAGTGCAAAAGTGGTTTCCTGCACCAACACAAGTGCGAAAAGTGGTTTTTCAACACTAACACAAGTGCGAAAAGTGGTTTTTCAACACTAACACAAGTGCGAAAAGTGGTTTTTCAACAATAACACAAGTGCGAAAAGTGTTTTTTCCACACTAATACAAGTGCAAAAGTGGTTTCCTGCACCAACACAAGTGCGAAAAGTGGTTTTTCAACACTAACACAAGTGCGAAAAGTGGTTTTTCAACACTTACACAAGTGCGAAAAGTGGTTTTTCCACACTAATACAAGTGCAAAAGTGGTTTCCTGCACCAACACAAGTGCGAAAAGTGGTTTTTCAACACTAACACAAGTGCAAAAAGTGGTTTTTCAACACTAACACAAGTGCGAAAAGTGGTTTTTCAACACTAACACAAGTGCGAAAAGTGTTTTTTCCACACTAATACAATTGCAAAAGTGGTTTCCTGCACCAACACAAGTGTGAAAAGTAGTTTTTCAACACTAACACAAGTGCGAAAAGTGTTTTTTCAACACTAACACAAGTGCGAAAAGTGTTTTTTCCACACTAATACAAGTGCAAAAGTGGTTTCCTGCACCAACACAAGTGTGAAAAGTGGTTTTTCAACACTAACACAAGTGCGAAAAGTGGTTTTTCAACACTAACACAAGTGCGAAAAGTGGTTTTTCAACACTAACACAAGTGCGAAAAGTGGTTTTTCAACACTAACACAAGTGCGAAAAGTGGTTTCCTGCACCAACACAAGTGCGAAAAGTGGTTTTTCAACACTAACACAAGTGCGAAAAGTGGTTTTTCAACACTTACACAAGTGCGAAAAGTGTTTTTTCCACACTAATACAAGTGCAAAAGTGGTTTCCTGCACCAACACAAGTGCGAAAAGTGGTTTTTCAACACTAACACAAGTGCAAAAAGTGGTTTTTCAACACTAACACAAGTGCGAAAAGTGGTTTTTCAACACTAACACAAGTGCGAAAAGTGTTTTTTCCACACTAATACAATTGCAAAAGTGGTTTCCTGCACCAACACAAGTGCGAAAAGTAGTTTTTCAACACTAACACAAGTGCGAAAAGTGTTTTTTCAACACTAACACAAGTGCAAAAAGTGTTTTTTCCACACTAATACAAGTGCAAAAGTGGTTTCCTGCACCAACACAAGTGTGAAAAGTGGTTTTTCAACACTAACACAAGTGCGAAAAGTGGTTTTTCAACACTAACACAAGTGCGAAAAGTGGTTTTTCAACACTAACACAAGTGCGAAAAGTGGTTTTTCAACACTAACACAAGTGCGAAAAGTGGTTTTTCAACACTAACACAAGTGCGAAAAGTGTTTTTTCCACACTAATACAAGTGCAAAAGTGGTTTCCTGCACCAACACAAGTGCGAAAAGTGGTTTTTCAACACTAACACAAGTGCGGAAAGTGGTTTTTCAACACTAACACAAGTGCGAAAAGTGGTTTTTCAACACTAACACAAGTGCGAAAAGTGTTTTTTCCACACTAGTACAAGTGCAAAAGTGGTTTCCTGCACCAACACAAGTACGAAAAGTGGTTTTTCAACACTAACACAAGTGCGAAAAGTGGTTTTTCAACACGAACACAAGTGCGAAAAGTGGTTTTTCAACACTAACACAAGTGCGAAAAGTGGTTTTTCCACACTAATACAAGTGCAAAAGTGGGTTCCTGCACCAACACAAGTGCGAAAAGTGGTTTTTCAACACTAACACAAGTGCGAAAAGTGGTTTTTCAACACTAACACAAGTGCGAAAAGTGGTTTTTCAACATTAACACAAGTGCGAAAAGTGTTTTTTCCACACTAATACAAGTGCAAAAGTGGTTTCCTGCACCAACACAAGTGCAAAAAGTGGTTTTTCAACACTAACACAAGTGCGAAAAGTGGTTTTTCAACACTAACACAAGTGCGAAAAGTGGTTTTTCCACACTAATACAAGTGCAAAAGTGATTTCCTGCACCAACACAAGTGCGAAAAGTGGTTTTTCAACACTAACACAAGTGCGAAAAGTGGTTTTTCAACACTAACACAAGTGCGAAAAGTGGTTTTTCAACACTAACACAAGTGCGAAAAGTGTTTTTTCCACACTAATACAAGTGCAAAAGTGGTTTCCTGCACCAACACAAGTGCAAAAAGTGGTTTTTCAACACTAACACAAGTGCAAAAAGAGGTTTTTCAACACTAACACAAGTGCAAAAAGTGGTTTTTCAACACTAACACAAGTGCGGAAAAGTGGTTTTTCCACACTAATACAAGTGCAAAAGTGGTTTCCTGCACCAACACAAGTGCGAAAAGTGGTTTTTCAACACTAACACAAGTGCGAAAAGTGGTTTTTCAACACTATCACAAGTGCAAAAAGTGTTTTTTCCACACTAATACAAGTGCAAAAGTGGTTTCCTGCACCAACACAAGTGCGAAAAGTGGTTTTTCAACACTAACACAAGTGTGAAAAGTGGTTTTTCAACATGAACACAAGTGCGAAAAGTGGTTTTTCAACACTAACACAAGTGCGAAAAGTGGTTTTTCCACACTAATACAAGTGCAAAAGTGGTTTCCTGCACCAACACAAGTGCGAAAAGTGGTTTTTCAACACTAACACAAGTGCGAAAAGTGGTTTTTCAACACTAACACAAGTGCGAAAAGTGGTTTTTCAACACTAACACATGTGCGAAAAGTGGTTTTTCAACACTAACACAAGTGCGAAAAGTGTTTTTTCCATACTAATACAAGTGCAAAAGTGGTTTCCTGCACCAACTCAAGTGTGAAAAGTGGTTTTCAACACTAACACAAGTGCGAAAAGTGGTTTTTCAACACTAACACAAGTGCGAAAAGTGGTTTTTCAACACTAACACAAGTGCGAAAAGTGGTTTTTCCACACTAATACAAGTGCAAAAGTGGTTGCCTGCACCAACACAAGTGCGAAAAGTGGTTTTTCAACACTATCACAAGTGCGAAAAGTGGTTTTCAACACTAACACAAGTGCGAAAAGTGGTTTTTCAACACTAACAAAAGTGCGAAAAGTGTTTTTTCCACACTAATACAAGTGCAAAAGTGGTTTCCTGCACCAACACAAGTGCGAAAAGTGGTTTTTCAACACTAACACAAGTGCGAAAAGTAGTTTTTCAACACTAACACAAGTGCGAAAAGTGTTTTTTCCACACTAATACAAGTGCAAAAGTGGTTTCCTGCACCAACACAAGTGCGAAAAGTGGTTTTTCAACACTAACACAAGTGCGAAAAGTGGTTTTTCAACACTAACACAAGTGCGAAAAGTGGTTTTTCAACACTAACACATGTGCGAAAAGTGGTTTTTCCACACTAATACAAGTGCAAAAGTGGTTTCCTGCACCAACACAAGTGCGAAAAGTGGTTTTTCAACACGAACACAAGTGCGAAAAGTGGTTTTTCAACACTAACACAAGTGCGAAAAGTGGTTTTTCAACACTAACACAAGTGCGAAAAGTGGTTTTTCAACACTAACACAAGTGCGAAAAGTGGTTTTTCAACACTAACACAAGTGCGAAAAGTGTTTTTCCCACACTAATACAAGTGCAAAAGTGGTTTCCTGCACCAAAACAAGTGCGAAATGTGGTTTTTCAACACAAACACAAGTGCGAAAAGTGGTTTTTCAACACTAACACAAGTGCGAAAAGTGTTTTTTCCACACTAATACAAGTGCAAAAGTGGTTTCCTGCCCCAACACAAGTGCGAAAAGTGGTTTTTCAACACTAACACAAGTGCGAAAAGTGGTTTTTCAACACTAACACAAGTGCGAAAAGTGGTTTTTCAACACTATCACAAGTGCAAAAAGTGTTTTTTCCACACTAATACAAATGCAAAAGTGGTTTCCTGCACCAACATAAGTGCGAAAAGTGGTCTTTCAACACTAACACAAGTGCGAAAAGTGGTTTTTCAACACTATCACAATTGCAAAAAGTGTTTTTTCCACACTAATACAAGTGCAAAAGTGGTTTCCTGCACCAACACAAGTGCGAAAAATGGTTTTTCAACACTAACACAAGTGCGAAACGTCGTTTTTCAACACTAACACAAGTGCGAAAAGTGGTTTTTCAACACTATCACAAGTGCAAAAAGTGTTTTTTCTACACTAATACAAGTGCAAAAGTGGTTTCCTGCACAAACACAAGTGCGAAATGTGGTTTTTCAACACTAACACAAGTGCGAAAAGTGGTTTTTCAACACTAACACAAGTGCGAAAAGTGGTTTTTCCACACTAATACAAGTGCGAAAAGTGGTTTTTCCACACTAATACAAGTGCGAAAAGTGGTTTTTCAACACTAATACAAGTGCGAAAAGTGGTTTTTCAACACTAACACAAGTGCGAAAAGTGGTTTTTCAACACTAACACAAGTGCGAAAAGTGGTTTTTCAACACTATCACAAGTGCAAAAAGTGTTTTTTCCACACTAATACAAGTGCAAAAGTGGTTTCCTGCACCAACACAGGTGCGAAAAGTGCTTTTTCGACACTAACACAAGTGCGAAAAGTGGTTTTTCAACACTATCACAAGTGCAAAAAGTGTTTTTCCACACTAATACAAGTGCAAACGTGGTCTTATATTATACCCCAGGACAAACACACAGACTTACACGAAAGGGGAATAGCAGGCAGGAATGACTGGAAATGGAGAAGGTCCAGGTGGGACAGCAGGGCTGGAAGGTTCGGGCAGAGGCACAGACAGCATTGAGGTCCGCTCCAGGTCCACACTCCGGGCTGGAAGCGAACAGCCAGCGGCAGCTTCTGGTCTCGTATCTTGCACGGTCGGACAATGTGAATCAAGCGCGGGATTGTCGCCGTCAAACGGACCCACTCTCCTCCTTTCAATGCTCTGTATCCTCGTCGGGTACCTCACTCATCTGCCAGATCACGTCTTCTTCCTCAACTGCTCATGAACCTTCTCACTCCACTCGCTCACTCCTCTCACTCAACTCCCTCAACCATCTGTTCAAGCAGTCTCTTGCAGCCGCTTTTATTGTTCGTGTTGGAATCAAGCCACCGGCTCCGATGACACGCCTAACGGCTGGCTCACCTCGGCGCTGGTTGGTCGGTAAGGGCTTGCTGACTCCACCTCTGATGATGCATCGACGTGCCACACCTTGTTCTTGCGGCCCCGCCCCTTCTTCCTCGGCTTGACCGCATGGCTTATGGCGGCGTGGTGCCAGTAAAACAGCCCAATGCAACAGCGGCGAACGCTGCTGGCAAATGAAGTACTGGGGCCTATCTTATTTGATTAATGCAACGCAGATTCAACTATTGGGAACAGATCCTTAACTGAAACACATAATAATGAAATAACTACGGAGAGGTCCTATGGTTTGCTACATGTTGTACATGGACTAACTAGGGTGCGATCTTTAACAAAGCCAATTGATGGGGATATTTACAGGGGATCATTCATAAGGGAAACATTTACTAAAATTTACTCGTGAAGGTTCTAAAAACCATAACACAGCACCCGTCTTTTCCTCCAGGGCCATCCCGGCCCGAAATAACTTTACTTAATGTGACACTCAGGTGTAGTAGCCCTCCACTATTAACCTTACGTACCCTTTTAAAACGTGCGACAGTTTTAAAACAACTACGTATGTCCCGCCTGCTACGTTGCATCCTACCTAGCAGACTCACACACACAGAATAACCGAATTGCGGAATGGTTCTCAAACTAGACATAAAGCCGGTGGGGAGCATTATTTACAAAACACTAATTTGTATTTACACTGCAAACCCAGGATCTGCCATTTTGGGAGACAAAAAGGAAAGATCTTTTGCAAGAGGAAGGAGCATGCACTGCACTGCACCGATACACCATACTTAAATGCCCGGGGATGCACAATTGATATTGCAGAGCACCCCCGAGCACAAAAGCATTACAAAGCACCAAAGCACCAATCAGCACCAAAGCACCATCCAGTGCTCATTTCACACACTTCAATAAAAAACACAAACTGTTGACCTGGTTGTCAGCTCCTGCTTCCCCTGCTCTGCTGGTCCGATGTTTCTTGCTGTTATTCTTGGTCTTGTGGCTTGCTGCTTTTTTGATGATAATAAAAAGGCGCACAATGCGTCCATTTTTATTTAGGGCCAACAGGGTCCAACTAAGGGTGGTCCACCTGTATGGCAAAAGGGGCCACCTCACCGTGGTCCGCAAGCAAGGACTCTCTCTGGCCATCATGGCCGGTCCCAGCAGAGGGGCCAGGACCCAACACGTGGGGTCCATCAGTGTGTGGTGCTTGGCCAGAGAAACGTGTGGTCCATAAAGTGGTGCTCGGCCGCAAGTCGTGCGGTCCATAAGGTGGTGTACCGGTCCAGGCAGGCTGTGCAGCGGCGGCTCGGGCACACAAGTGCGGCTATCTGCGCACTCCCCCCCCCCGGACCCAAAATAAACAAGCCGTGAGTGGGGAAGGAAAGGACAAAGCAAGCATCGGGGCAAGGTCGCAAGAGTACACATCAAAACAAGGTAATGCAGAGGTGAGTTGCGCATGGGAGCGAGCGGAGAAAGCTCGTCCCTACCGTACGTCACCCCCCCCTGTCACCTACCCTACCCTTGCCCTTACCCCGTATTTACAAAACTCTACACATTTACAAATTCCGTCTCTATTGTCCTGTCTTCCCCATATCTCCCCTAATCCCAAATTCGTCCATAATCCCAATTTCTCAATTTGCCATCAATTCCAATTCCTCATCAATCCCTCTATTCCGAATTTACCATCAATCCCTCAAAAGGAGGAAGAGATGGAACAACAAGCACAATGTCACCCCCACGTCATGATGCGTCTCACATACTCAAAACATTTGCAACAAAAAAACAAAACAACCATGGTGTGGAGTCATATCATCACCTCAGGTGAATGGCTGCATATGCTGTGAAGGGACTTACAATCCTAACTATACTTCTAAATGACTTTAACACTTTTACTCTTCCCGGGGTCTTTCCCTGCAAAACCATTGGCCACTTTACTCTATGCAGTTCTAAAAACCAATTCCCATTGACCAAACTGTGGTGCTCACCAAATTGGGGTCTCACTCCCCCAATTCAATTCCCTGTGCCCTTGCACAATTTCAGGGCTGGGTCGTGTGCCTCACCAGCAGGTCTACTCACCTGCACACCTCCGCCACTGCAGTTGCCTCCCGAGCTGCGTAGCTCCTCTCCCTAACCTATCTACCTGGGGAAGGCCCTCTGGCACTCTCACCCCACTACCGCCCCCTCTGGCGTCGGGCTACCCGGGTCCTTCCCTGGATCCTCGGGCCCCATTGAACACTCTACTGGCTCCCAGAGCCTACCTGCGGCCTCACCTGGCCGACAGACTAACAGTGGCGGAGTGCCCATTTAACCATACACACACTAACAGGCTACATGCCCAGCCATTTCACTCCACTAATGCACCCATCCAAACACCATTCTACCACACGCACCACAGATGCCAATATCCACCACAATTTACCTATACCCCCTACCTACTCTTAAACTACCCTCCCTGGGTATTCGTGAAAGGGGTCCATCTTCCCCATCCACTGCTTTCGCACCAACCACTCCACTCCACATATTCCACACTACTCACTCCACACCATCCATTCCATACTCCATTCATTCCATGCTCCATTCACCCGTGCTTCCCTGCACACCTGTGCCCACACACCTGGTGTCACCTGTACACCTGGTGGCACATGCACCCGTCTTTCCTCCCAGGCTCATTCATTCAATGCAATACACAATCACAATTACTCAATCATACACTGCATCATCTAAGCTGACTAACCCTTCTTAAACTCGCGCCCCCCGTCTTCCCTTATACTAAGCGCCCCCACGTCATTATAATCCACTAATCTGCTACGTCCCCTCTACAGGTACATGTCGCTACTTAACTCTACAGTTACCTATTGTCATTTCTCTAGATCCCTAATCATTTATACAAACCCTCCCTGCCTTGGTTTTCACCGCCATAACCCCATAAACTACTGCTCATGTGCCCGGGGGATGGGAGGGATGGCAGAGTTGCCATCCCTCCACATTGGGCATCTCTCACTATCACCCCCAGTCCTCTGGCACTATGAGCCCCCTTCACAAGAGGTACTGGGTCCTGCCTCGGCATCTAAAGCCGAGGCAATCCACGAGGGCACCTGCTCGCCGGTATTAGGTCTTATACAGTCGGCATGGACGATTCGAGGGAGGGCTCATGGCCCCATTTTGATCTTTACCACCACGTCACAGACTTGCGACAGGACGACCCCCGGCCCTTGCCAGGGAGAGGTGAGTTTTGGGCACCTACCCTTCCGCCTCCGGGGATTATAGAACCAAATCTTCATCCACGGAGCGTACTGGCAGCCCTGGCTCCGGTGGTCATACCTGCGCTTCATCTTGGCCCCCGCCAGATGGAGCTGGCGGCGGGCGAAGGCATGGACCCTCTCCATGCCTTCCTCCAGGTGACGTGCGTAACCCTCCCTGGGCGGTGTATCAGTGGTGTCTGGCACGGGACCGCATAGCAAGTCGGCGGGAGCCCGCAACTCCCGCCAATACATTAGCAACACTGCACTGCATGCGGTGGCCCCGTGCTGGCTAGTTTGGTAGGCCATCAACAAGTATGGGAGATGTTCGTCCCAGTCATCCTGACAGGTAGTGGTGAACAAAGCCAGTTGTTGGATCAGTGTTCGATTGAACCGTTCCACCATCCCGTCAGATTGTGGCCGCAAGGGCGTTGTCCGTGTTTTCCGAATTGACAGGAGTCTGCACACATCTTTTAGCAATTGGCTTTCAAAATTTCGTCCCTGATCGGTGTGCAGCTCTTGTGAAATCCCATGCCGACATACAAATCCTTCCACGAAGGCCTGCGCTACCACCGCGGCTTCTTGGTTGGGGTGGGCGTAGGCCTCCGGCCACTTGGTTAAGTAGTCCATTACAACGAGGATGTACTTATTACCTTGGTGGGTACGGGGTAGTGGTCCTAGAATATCCATAGCCACCTGCTCAAGGGAGGCCCCCACCTGGTGTAATTGAAGGGGGGCCCTCATCCTCCGTGCTGATCCCTTTTTAGCAGTACAGGCGTCGCATCTCTGACACCAGTCCTGTATATCGCGCCCCATATTAACCCAATAGAACCTCCGGCGGACCCGAGATGTTGTCTTTGTCCTGCCCAAATGGCCGCCGGAGCGGGTACTATGCACCTTTTTTTTTTTTTTTTTTTTTGTATACAAGATCGAGGCTCGTGAAAGAGCGAACATTAATCACACAGAAAGACAAACCGACACATAAAACATATAACATCGGGAGCGGTAGACAAGATGGGGAGAGAGGGGGAAGGACACAAACACAACATTTGAGAGCAGGGACCGAGAGACATGGAGACATCGAGAGATCTGAGAGAGGGCGAGGGCTTTGGGGGGGGGGCATGGGAAGGGGGCGGTGGGATAACATATGGACACTGCCAGGTATAAAACATATGGACACTGCCAGGACTTCCAGGAAAGAAGTTGGAATTTCAAACAAGATGGATCTGGGGTGAATTAGCGGGGGTAGAAAAGATCAAGGTTTTGGATGGGGGAAGATAAGAGATGGTGGTGAACAGCTGTTTTAAAGACCTGGAGGGAGGAGTGGGATTGAAGGGAGTGAGGGAGTTTGTTCCAGAGGCGGGAGAAAAGAGGAATGAAAGAGTGAAGGTGAGCAGAGAGCCGAGATTTCGGCAGTTTAACCATCAGAGGGTTGCTGGCAGATCTTGTGCGACCTGTAGGAATATTTGGGGGACAGAGCACAGAGAGAGCTGGGGGTGCAAGGCCGGAGAGGAGTCGGTAGAAGACAGAAAGACCACCTACCTGCCTGCGGTGAGTGAGTGAAAGGCCCTCAGAGATAGCTTCATCGCGGGAGATTCCAATAATTCTGAAAGCTTTGGTTTCAACAGCGTGAAGCCGAGCTAGGTGTGAGGCAGGAGCACCGGCCCATAGGGGAGAACAGTATTCCATTGAGCTGCGGATGAAAGCCTTGTATGTGGTGAGGAGCTCAGGTGTGCCGAGGAAGGACTTCGCACGACGGAGGATGCCCAGTCGGCGACTGGCTTTGGAGGCCAGCTTGGAAATGTGGTTTTCCCAAGAAAGATCATGGCAGATAGTGAGACCCAAAATCTTGAGCGACAGAACTTCTTGGAGAGGATTGTTGAGAAAGTAGATGGGAGGGTTGTCCAGTCGATCTTTTCGGAGAGACATAGTAAGAGTGTGAGATTTGTCAGGATTGAAAGACATGTTCCACTTGTTTGACCAGTCTGTGATTTTGTCCAGGTCTTCAGAGAGTGAGGAGGCAGCAGACTGCCGATCTGAGGGAAGAGGAATTGGAGCGGCAGAGAGTGGAGTCATCAGCAAAGAGATAGAGAGGATTTTCGAGAGAGTCAGAGAGATCATTGATGAAGACCAGAAAAAGCACGGGGCCCAGAACACTGCCTTGGGGAACTCCAGCCTGAACAGGAAGAGGAGATGAGAGAAACCCATTCAGGGCCACTCGTTGACGACGACTAGAGAGGAAGTCCGCCAGCCATGCGTGGAGATTTCCATGGATACCAAAGGAGGAGAGTTTGGTGAGCAGAGCGGGGTGCCAGACCGTGTCGAAGGCACGTGATATGTCGAGGGAGACAGCTCTAATTTCCTGTTTGGCATTGAGGACCTCCATCCATTGTTGAGACAGCAGAAGCAGCATGTCCAGAGTAGAGTGACCTGGTCTGAAACCAAATTGATGATCAGAGATCAAGCCATTGGAGAAGAGGAAAGATTTCATATCCGAAGCAATGATGGATTCCATGACTTTGCTGATAATTGGGAGAAGGCTGATTGGTCTGTAGTTGCTAGGATCTGTTTTTGCACCTTTTTTGTGAAAAGCGGTGATGTTGGCTGATTTCCAAGCAGATGGCAGTTGACCTTGAGCAAAAGAGAGGGTGAAGAGAACAGAGAGAGGGTGAGATAGAGCAGCAGAGCAGGATTTTAGGACCCGTGGGCTGATGCCGTCGGGTCCAGTTGCAGAATCAGAGTCGAGGGTTGACAGAAACTTTTCCACCTTGTCAGGAGGAAAGGACACGGAGTCCAGGAGCAGCAGGGTACGACTGGGTATGGTGGGTGCAGAGAGGGATGGGTTTGGGACACAAGATTTAGAGGCAAACACAGAGTTGAGGCATTCAGCTTTTTCACGTGCGGAGTCAGCTGTGTAGCCGTTTGAGGTAAGGGAGGGGATGGAGGGGGAACAAACACCAGAAACGGATTTGACCAGACGCCACCAGGATTTGGAAGAGGGAGACAGATAAGAGAGTTCGGTCTTGAGAACGGAGAGATATTGTTTCCTGGCTCTCCTGAGGGTGGACACACACTTGTTTCGGGCTTTGTGAAAGGAAATGAGATTTCCTTCCGTTGGATTTGCTTTCCAGGAGACGAAGGCAAGTTGTTTCTGGGCAACAGCCTCACCACAAGATTCCGTGTACCATGGACGGGAGGAAGGGTATGACAACTGAAGACGAGATGGGATAAATCTGTGCATGAGAGAGAGCAATTTACTTTGGAAGAATTCCCAGGATGAGTTGATGTCAGAGGTGGTAGAGATGGGAGACCAGTCCAGATGATTGATGGCTGCTTGAAGACCGTGCCAGTTGGCCTGAGTGAAAAGCCAGACTCGTCGACGCTGAGCAGGCTCCCTGAGGATGGTCAGAGAGATGTCCACTTTAACAAGGACATGATCAGATAATCCGATCGGAGCAGAAGAAGAGCAGCAGACATTTTCAGGGAAGTTAGTCATAACCAAGTCGAGAAGAGAAGATGTTCCGTTGACTGAGATCCGGGTCGGGAAATTGACAGATTGTGTCAGTCCAAGTGAGTCGCAGAAGTCCTTTGCTGAGGAGCCATGGCTGGTGAGAGAGGTACCCACACCCAGCCAACTGGCATGATGACAGTTGAAATCACCACATATGAGGAAGAGAGAGTTGGGATGAGTAGATAGAAGTTGGTCCATATCATCAGACAGCGAGATGTAGATGGAGTCATCACTGTTTGGTGGACGGTACAACACACATATGAACAAGAGGTGGGAGCGAAGGGGAAGCCGTAGCCAGAGGTATTCCTGGGGGTGAGGTGGAGAGAGTGCAGTGCAGGGCGAGTGAGGAAGAGAGTTTTTGATAAAGATAGCAACCCCGCCTCCAGGACGAGGCTCAGGTCTATCATACCGGAGGAGGGAGTAGCCCGGGAGAGATACTATGGAATCAGAGACATCATAAAGGAGGAAAGTTTCTGTTAAGCAGATCACGTCTGGTTTGACAGAAGCAACCTGTATGGAGAGATCAGTTAAGTTTGAACGAAGGCCCCGGATGTTTGAGGTCCATACCGTTAATGAAGAGGAAGGGGGAGCATCAGATACAGAACAGGGGGGAGGAGGGGTAGGGTAAGATGTGGAAGAGGTGGAAGAGATAGGGAGAGCTGTTGAAGGTGTGTCAGAGATTTCAGAATAGCTCGGAGAAAGGGAAGGATGGGGCGGACAAAAGGTTTGATGGTGATTGGGTGAGCCACAATGAGGTGTTATTTGAGGAGGGGGAAGAGCGAGGCAGAAGGTTGGGGGAGATGGAGGTGAGAGTTTGAAGGGGGAAGAAGCGGGGAGGACGCTTTGAGGAGGGGGAGTGAGAGGGGGGAAATTGAGAAGCAATGAGGGTGGGGAGATTTGAAGGGGAGGGGTGAGGGGGGAGTTTGGGAGGGAAGGGACAAGGGGAGGGATTTGAAAGGGATGGGATATGGGGGAGATTTGGAGGGGAGGGGCGAGGGGGCGTCTTGGCGGGGAGGGGTGAGGGGGTAGTTTAGGAGGGAGGGGGCAAGGGGGGAGATTTGAAAGGGATGGGTGATGGGGAAGATTTGGAGGGGAGGGGTGATGGGGAGGATTTGGAGGGGAGGGGTTATGGGGAAGATTTGGAGGGGAGGGGTGAGATTGGATTTTTGAAAGTGTACGATTTATGGGAAACGAACATTTATTGCAAAATGAGTTTCTTGTGACCTTCGAGTTAAAAATATGTTTAAGGACGCTGGATGGAGGATGGAGTGCAGGAGAGTTTAGGGAATGTAGAAAAAAGGCACTATAGGAGATGGATATTTTTTTTGGGATGAATTGATTTGGTGAGCAAGTCGAAAGCAGCCTTTTAAAGAAGAAGAAGAAAAAGGTGTTATAAAATATGACGGAATACATAACTTGAGGGGAAAGTGTAAACATTGAAGGTTAATGAGTGAAAACTATCTGGGGAAATGGGGGAGAAACACGTGGTCGAAGAACGAACGAACGAATAAGAATGAATAAACGAATGAGAACAGAGAAGGAAATGTTGTTTTTTTTGTTTGTTTTTTTTTTTAGTTGAGATTTACACAAGGAAGTAGGCTATGGGTGAAAAGCCTGGGAATACAGAGAACGAAAGTTATTGGATCACAAACGACGGACCGCTGAGAGAAAAACAAAGCCTCAAGGTTGTACAGTGCACACTGTACAAGGCCTCAAGACACGACACGGCAAACAGACGATCAATTTATGAAAGATAAACACCGAGAAACAACCAAAGTTGCACACAATAACTTCACACACCGAAAGATAAATACAGTTTCGACAAAATACAATTGTGAACAGACTTAACTTCGAAAAACGTGGAGACCGTGTGGAGCTTCGAAAAAGACCGTGTGCAATATGACATTCTTAAATTTGTCAGGGACTATCAACAGCCAGGAAGTTCTCTCAGAGGGAACCTCCACCCACTTGCGATACAAGATGTTATCCTTCAATTCCAGGGTCTGCCACTGAGCCCAATATGCCTTTGTTTGTGCCCTGAGGGGGGTGACCTCTTCCCCATTAGGTCTTTGCCCCAATCTGACCCATTTGTACACCGGTCCCAGGACGGGATCCTCCTGCTGGGCCGTGCTCCACGCCAAAGTTCCAAATTCGTCTGCAGTTAGTGGCAAAATTGGCCCTCTCACCCGGGTTGCACGGACGACGAGGATCGGGGCAGAATCGCCCAATTGCTCCCCCTCCTCGTGTCTCGCCCAAAATTTACAGTTTTCCCCCAGACAAGGACGCCGAGAGAGTGCGTCAGCATTCCCATGGGCCTTCTCGGCCCTATGGGTCACATTAAAATCGTACTGCTGCAACTTTTCCAACCACCTTGCAATTTGGCCCTCCGGTTCCTTGAACCGAAGGAGCCATTGCAAGGAGGAATGGTCAGTTCGAACCAAAAATTTCCGCCCATACAAGTACGGGTGGAAATGGTTCATGGCAGCCAGCATAGCCAATAGTTCCTTGCGGGTGATGCAATAATTTCGATCGGGCCTACTCAAGGCCCGACTATAATAAGCAATCACTCTCTCCACGCCCTCCTGTGTCTGCAACAAAACTGCGCCCAATCCTTCCTGGTTTGCATCCGTGTCCAGGGTAAAGGTCCCGTCACTAGTGGGGTAAGCTAGAATGGGTGCGGATGTCAAACACCCCTTCAATTTTATGAAGGCCTCTTGGCCCTCCCCTGTCCAATTAAATTGCTTCCCCTTCTCCGTAAGCCGGTGAAGGGGCCGGGCCAACTCCGCATATTTCGCCACAAAGCGCCGGTAGTAGGAGCAGAGTCCCAAAAATCCCCGCCCCTCCTTGATGGAACGTGGTGCGGGCCACTCCTCTACCGCTGTAATTTTGCCTGGGTCTGTTTTTACCCCCTCGCGACCGATAACGTGACCTAGATAGGCCACCTCTCTTGCAAACTAAGTGCACTTACTCGGACTCAGCTTCAACCCTGCCTGTCTGAGGCACCGAAACACCTGGTCCAAATTAGCTATAGCCTGGGGGAATGTTTTGGCATGTACTAGGACGTCATCCAGGTATACCAGGCAGGACTGCCATGGCATGCCGCCCAGTACATGTTCCATTAATCTCTCAAAGGTGGCGGGGCATTACACAAACCAAACGGCATCACAGTGAAATGATACAGCCCCTTACTTGTGGGAAATGCAGTTTTCTCCTTCCCTGCCCTATCCATCTCCACCTGTCAATACCCACTCTTGAGGTCCAAAGTTGAGAACCAATTTGAGCCCGCAACGGCATCGAGGGTATCGTCAATTCTTGGCAGGGGATTTGAGTCCTTGAGTGTCTCGTTGTTTAGCTGGCGATAGTCCACGCAGAAACGCGTGGTCCCATCCTTCTTTTTGACCAGCACAACGGGTGACATCCAGGGACTTCCCGAGGGCTCGATGACACCTGCATCGAGCATTTTTTCTACCTGCTCGTCAGCTTCCTCCCTCTTGCTCCAAGGGAGCCGTCGGGCGGGCTGACGAATAGGCCGGGCCTCACCGGTGTGGATCTGATGTTTCACCAGGCCCGTACGTCCAATATCCTCGGGGGACAAGGAGAAGATATCCAAATGGGATCCAATTAATTTGTGTAAGGCCTCCCTCTGGGTACCTTCCAACTCTACGCTACATCGATTTACCATCTCGCAAATGGGATCGGGCCAATTCCTACTAGTTATTGAAGGCTCCCCATGGGGCCAGCTCGGCTGGACGTTCTCGCCCCTCACTGACGCGACTTCCTTAACTGGGGTGCAGCCAGCTACCTTCGTGCCCCTCACTATAGTGCGTGGTTCTGTGCTGATGTTAATTACCCGGGACTGCCACCACCGGCCCGTCTGTTTTGACAAGGGTGTGGCCGACGATTAAACCAGGTATGGATCGCGCTGCCACCGGTTCGACCAGGCCGCAGGACTCCTGCCATGTTTGGCGAGCTGACCACCGGGCCGGCACTATGGCCTCGGCCCTCGGAGGGATGGTCACGGCCTCAGAAGCCTCCAGCTCCGTCCTCTCGGCCGTGCTCACCCCCTCCAATGGTAGCTCCTCTACTCCCATTTGCAGGGTCTCCCGGCACAAATCGATTTTACAACCGCTGGCAGTCAACAAATCCAACCCTATTAAGCATGGGTCGCACACCTCCGCCACACACCCTCTATCTCCCTCTTTACCGACCCCAACTTGAGGGTCACAAAACCATGCCCTATGATCGGAGCCGTTGCCCCGGTAGCCAGCTGCAAACTATGATTTTCCAGATGCTGGATTTTATCCCAGCCATCTGCACTCGAATTAAGGATCACAGGGCTGATGATCGTGGCGCTAGCTCCTGTGTCCACTACGGCGTCTACTCCCACGCCGGCAATTTTGCTTCGAATTGTCAAACTACCAGTACCAATTTGGCCACAATGAATGACCTGTCGCGTCAATGAGGGCTCTTCTCCATCCCCTATTGCCGAACACCACCCTGCATGCTCGGCACCTTCTAGTTTCCCGGGCTCTGGCGGGGGGGGGGGGGAGGGGGTGTCTGAGGTTGGCTAGGCCGATCTATACGGGGCGGAGTTGAGGGCATCGGCTGTCGGGGAGCGTCCTGGCGCGGAGCTCGACACTCCCACACACGGTGACCCAGCCAAGCACAATTATAGCACCTCACCTGGTAAGGTGCTTGCGCCCGGTATTCCAAATTTCCCCCCATAAATGTCCGAATTGGTGTACTTTGTCGTGGCCCACCAGGTGCCACCGCCGAGGACACCTGCCAGGGTCCAGGTCCCGCCAGACAGACTAGGATCAGCGGCTTTTTCAGGGGACGCCTGGCAGGATAGCCTGCTTGAACCAGTCGTTGGTTGACTAGCCTTCTGGATACAGGCACATTTGTCAGTTGCTGCCACCCAGCCCTCAGCCGATTAGCTGACTTGGTACGGCCATTGCGGACTAACCGGTGCAGCTGGCGATCATCCCTCCTTGTGGTTCTGCGGGGACGTCCTGGAACACCCTTGCTCACCAATACCTCTCGCCCTCACCATGGTCGGACATCCTTGCACGCATCCTCTTCCCACACACTCTGCACCAGTCGCACACCTCACCAGCGGCCTCTCACGAACACCCGGGTCTAGACCAACACCCAAGCTCGCTGAATCTCCCCTCACACCATATACATTTCCGAGCATATCGCCACTCACCTCGGCGCCTCTTCTCCTTCGCTCCTCCTCCGCCACCTCCAAACTCTTTATATGGTCAGTAAGCACATCATCATGCTGGGAGCACAGACCTTGCACGAATTCCATCACCTCCTCCTTGATCTCTTTCTTAGTCTCCCTCGGTCTCTTCTTAATTTCACTTACCCCCTCTTCCAACTCCTCTAACTTCTGTTTCACCTCCTTTATTTCCTGGTGTGCCCCTTCAATTTCTTCCTCTAAGGCCACCTTGTTCGTTTCTATGTGCGTCCTGACTTCCCGTTCTTTCGTCTCCATTGCCTCTACCACCTCCTCTAACCTCTTCGTCAGTCCCTCATGTACCATCTGACATTCCTTCTTTGTCGCTGTTAGTTCTTTCTTTATCTCTTTTTGTGTCGCTTTCAACCCCCCTATTACCGCCGTGTTCTTTTCCACCTGCTCCCCTAACTCCTTTTGTCCCACTGTCAGCTGCTCTACTCTCTGCGTCAGGTCTTGTATGCCCCCCTGTAACCTAGCCTGCTGTTCCTCACCTCTTTCTCCATGTGCTCCTCACCCCGCTTTACCTCCTCGCATACCCCCGCGACCTCTTCGCTCACTCCGCGCCTTATATCCTCCCCCATCTCTCCTATTTCCTTCGTAGATGCCGCCCTCATCTGTTCCAAATCCCCCTTGTGGGTGTCCAATTTGGTTTCTAGCCCGATTTTTACCTCCTCTATCTGCTCCCCCATCTGTTTAATTTCCGGGCGGATTGCTCCCCCATCTCCCTCAATTTGCCTCCCATCTTGTCTTCTAGCCCCGTTAACCCATTCTTCACCCCTTCCGTCTGGTTCTCCTGGGCGGCCATTCTATTTTCCAACCCTGTTAACCCTTCGTTCATTTGGCTACTCACGTCCTCCAATTGGGCCCCTAATCCTCCCAATTTACCTTCTAGCCCCCCAAATTTACTGTCTAACCCCTCAAATTTATTGTCTAACCCCTCAAATTTATTGTCTAACCCTCCAAATTATTGTCTAACCCCTCAAATTTATTGTCTAACCCCTTAAATTTGTTGTCTAACCCCTCTATTTTGCTTTCTAGGCCCCCAATTTGGTTTTCTAATCCTCCAATTTGGTTTCCCAATTGCTCACTGGTACCCCTTGCTTCGTCCCTCATTTCCTGACTGATTCGCTCACTCCGAGCGTTCATCCTTTGTTCTGACTCCATCATACAAGCCCTGAATTGTGCCATAAGGACTTGCAGATCCACAACCCCTACTTGCGCAGCGGGCGCGGCCCATGTCGACATGTGCGAGGCACCGCCATCTTGTGCACCTGCGACCACGTGCGAGGCGCCGCCATCTTGTGCGCCTGCAACCCCCGCTACCGCACCCTCATTGCTCTCCTCCTCCATTATTCCCACTGCCTCCATGGGGTCCTGGGTTGTCTCTACCTCCTCATTCTCCCCTACTGGCACCCGATCGCCTTGACTATCCATGGCACGATTTAAATTTTGGATCTTAATACTAGATTTTGGCCGCTCCAAATTTTTGACCAAATATTTAGATGTTTTAAAAATTTGGTTCGGGTCCAAATCCCAACTCCTCGACACCAATTGTTACGGATCCGGGGGACGGCACTCCCGTTAGCAAGGGGGGGTTAATCCCCTTGTTCTGTTAAGCTGGCCGTCCGACCGGTCCTGGAACTATCTCGCTCCTTTGTGGGATGAGATTGGCCAGGGTGATTGGTCAAGGGATTTCCGAAATACCTTCACCAATCTCTCCGCAAAGCAGGGAAATGAGTCCCCGCTCGAACCGCGGATGTGATGGTAGATTGCCGAGCGGTTTAGCAACCCGCAGCTCGAGCCGTTATCAAAGGACTAAACCCGACTATAGCGGTTGGCCAAATCGCGCCACAGGTACTCAATTGAAAGAAAGGATGGATGCGATCGGATTAGGGAAAACCAAGAAAGAACAAGGTAATTTATTTACAAACCAAAAAGAAGAGGAAAGGAAAGCATGTACAGGACGAAGAAGAAGAAGCAGGACACAGGGCAGCCTTAAGCAGTCTTATATTATACCCCAGGACAAAACAAACAGACTCACACGACAGGGAATGGCAGGAAGGAATGGCTGGAGGGAGGAGAATGGTCCAGGCAGATGGTAGGCATCGAAGGTCCGGGCCGGTGCGCAGCATCGAGGTTGGCTCCAGTCCACGCTCCGGGCTCGAGGCGAAACACGGCGGCAGCTGCACATATTCGTTTCACGCGGGCTGGCAACGTGAATGGATCGCGTAATGTCAGCGGACCCACTCTTCTGCCTCCCGATCCTTCGCACTCAGCTCGCCTCTCTTTGATCTCTTGATGCACTCATCCCTCTCACTCATCTCTACCTTCTCACTCGTCTCTTGAAGCAGTCCCTCACAGCCGCTTTTATTGTCTGTGTAGGAATCAAGCCGCCGGCTCCAATGACATGCCTACTGGTTGGCTCACCTCGGCGCTGGTTGGCCAATAAGGGCTCGCTGACTCCACCTCTGACAACCAGTCGACGTGCCACACCTTGTTCTTGTGGCTCCGCCCCCTTCTTCCTCGGCTTGAGACCGCGTGTGTAATGGCGGCTTGGTGCCAGCAAAACAGCCCAAGGCAACGGCAGCGAACGCTATCCTACTGTTACTGCAGAGAAGATTGGGGAAATTGAAAGGGGCCTATCTTATTTGATTAATGTAACGCAGATTCAACTATTGGGAACAGATCCTTAACTGAAACACATAATAATGAAATAACTACAGAGCGGTCCTATGGTTCGCTACGTGTTGTACATGGACTAACTAGGGTGTGATCTTCAAAGGAGAACGGACACGACCAAAACAACTTTGCAGATTGCGAAACATAAACATATCTTAAACACTTCTATTGAGTTCATTTCACAAATATCTTCGCGGTTTTATTAGAATTTGTCAAAATATCGCCGAACAAGCAAAATCAGTTTTGTCAAAACCGCAAACCGGAAATGACGTTTGCGAAGTAACCCGGTTTTTCGTTCTTAAAGCCTTGTTGGCTTCGTGATGATCAGAACATCGCTTTGTTTTCGTTACGATCAGTTGGAATCATGTCCAGTCATTGTGTGGCTGCTGGTTGTTTTAATTGTCCAAGTGAAACTGTCTCCGTTTTCAAATTCCCGAAAGATGTTAAGCTGAGAGATATTTGGACGAAACA
The DNA here is from genome assembly GCF_964187855.1 of Myxine glutinosa. Taxonomy (NCBI): domain Eukaryota; kingdom Metazoa; phylum Chordata; class Myxini; order Myxiniformes; family Myxinidae; genus Myxine; species Myxine glutinosa. The sequence continues at coordinate 57,090,809 of NC_136270.1, forward strand.
AGTTCAGAGAACACGGGCGAAGTGGATGCCAACTTCATCGCCGGTGTTGTGCAGCGAACATTTTGAGCGCCACTGTTTCAATAAAATCCCACATCTTAAAGCAAGTTTGGGATTTGCTGTACAACATAAACGGGTGCTCATTCCCTCAGCTGTACCGTCTATTTTCGTTCATTCGGCAGACAAACCAGATAAAAAGACGCGCAAATCGAAAGCTGCAGAAAAACTAGCAACGAAAAGGGTGAGTTGTGTGGCTTCTGTTTGTTTACATTTGACATTTGGTGACCTATATTCGAAATTTATATCACTACATGCAGGTGAAATTGTGGTTTGTGATACATATTATTTATTTATTCACAGGAAGTTTCATCACTTCTCAAAGTAGCACAACCTGCTGCTACAACTTCTACATGTGATCAGAGCCAGGCACCTGCTTTCCATGATGGTCAATGTTGGCGTAGTTAGCTGTTCGCAGCACATATGTGTCCAAACAGCATGGTGCGAAACCAGGGTGGTTGATAATGCATGAAAGTACTCCAGCGTTTTCCATTTCCTCTCTAACTTTAGGTATCTCCCTGCAGCACTTGCACTCATTCACCTGTGGCATGGCCTCACAATTACCACAACTGCACCTGTCCAGAAACAATAAGTATTTGCATATGTATGTCTGTTCTTACTAAAGCCTGTACATGAACACTACAACTGATACACCTGCAGTGCTGCACTAAGTCAATAAAGTCGTATTTCGTTTCTGTGTTTCTATCCATTTCTTGCCTCACGGCACCGAACATTAATTAAATATTAGTTATGTATTCCATTGACCAGAAAAAGAAACTTTTTCAATTAAAAAAGAGACATAAAAATGAATACCATTCAGTATTGGACATGATTCCAACTGATCGTAACGAGGCGCCCGAGATCAAAATCAATCGCCATTGTGTCTGTGTCCGACGATTTCTCTTCTTCACTCTCTGGACGGTATGGTTCGAATCTGTATGGGAGAATCGAGTGTGATTCCCCAAGATTATTAACTTTCTCTTCATTTTCCGCATCAGATTGGTCAGAAATATCGCTGATATCCAGACTTACGCAACTATCGGAGTCGGTGTCTGCCATTGTTTACTATTGCGCAGTCACATCAGCTTCCTCCGATGACGTCACATCGTGGAGGGCAGATTATCGTGAGATGCTGGCCTGCGCGAGAGAAATCGTCTGCTATTGGCATTTTAAAACTCGGATATCTCACGATTCACGCATGCTAGAGCAACAATTTTTGCACCAAACTTAATCTTTTTTGTTGCTACAATTAATTAATCTTAAACATTTGATGTCTATACTCATGCCCGTTCCCCTTTAACAAAGCCAATTGATGGGGATATTTACAGAGGATCATTTATAAGGGAAACATTTACTAAAATTTACTAGTGAATGTTCTAAAAACCGTCACAATATTTTACCTAAAACATCTATAGGTATAAAAAAAACATGAAAGAAACATTTCTTAAACTGTTTAGATAGAAAAGAAAAGATTGTGGCAGGCACAGGGTCAATAATTCCGCGCACCAGTGGGTGGCGCGAGCGTCCAGGCGGGGAACTGAAATGCATGCCCCGCCTTTCGGCCGATCGGCCACGCCTGGGGGAAAGGCGTGGCCTCGGGACATATATGCGGGCTCTAAGCTCGAGCCCGCCCAGTGCTGATATGCGAGCTTGTAATAAAGACTCTTGTTTGTATCCACGTGTTGTGGCCTACCTCTCTGGCAATCGAGTCGTGTGTGCACAGCACCACACTGGTGACCCCGATTGGTTCAGCTGTTGCTGACCCCCGAACGCGCCATGGCTACCAACGCCGTCGCAATCAAACTCCCGGAGTTTTGGGAAGCGCAAGCCGACGTTTGGTTTGTGCAAGCCGAAGCTCAATTCCAACTCCGAGGCATCACGGTGGACGAGACCCAGTACTACCACGTGGTCGCCGCCCTCGGGCCCGGCACTGCCGCCCACGTCGTGTCCATCCTTCGGCACCCGCCAGGCGACCACAAGTACGAGGCACTCAAATGTCTCCTCCTCGCCACGTTCGGGCTCACGGAGGTCGAACGTGCCGACCGCCTCCTGGACCTTCCCGCCCTCGGCGACACACGACCATCCGTCCGGATGGATTTCATGCTGTCCCTGCTTGGAGACCGGCGCCCGGATTTCTTATTCCGAGCACTTTTCCTACGCCAGCTACCTGCACAGCTGCGCCTCACGCTGGCCGGTTCCAAAATAACGGAACCCGGCACCCTGGCTGGAGAGGCCGACAAGTATTTCGCGGCCTGCGACACGCGGTCGGTGTACGGTGCTGCAGTAGTGGATCCTGGCGCGGAGGGCTACAGCGCCCCCTGCTTCCCTCGTGGCCGCTGCTACGCCCCGCCCACTACCGCCACCGCCACCACCACCGCCACAAACCTGGTGCTACTACCATGCCAGGTTCGGCCGCAAGGCTAAAACATGCCGCCCGCCGTGTTCTTTTGACGGGTCGGGCCGGCGCTCACTTGCGGCCATGAGCGTCGGTCATTCCGGCAGCCTCCTGTTCATCACGGCCACCTTGTCCGGGCGCCGTTTTCTCTGCGACACGGGAGCGCAGGTAAGCGTCCGCCCTGCCTCCGCGTCCGACAAGCAAGCCGCGGGCCGGGGCCCCGCTTTGCTTGCCGCCAACGGTACACCCATCTGCACATTCGGAAAGCGTTGCCTCTCACTGTGGTTTGGAGGGCAGCGCTTTCAATGGTCGTTCGTCACCGCCAGCATGCCATTGGCCCTGCTCGGCGCAGACTTCCTATGTGCGCATGGGCTGTTGGTCGACGTTAAGCACAGACGTCTCGTCCAGGCCGAAACCTTCAGCTCGCTCGCTTGTTTGCTGAGCGGCTCATTGAGCAGCTCGCTGAGCGGCTCACCGAGTGGCTTGCCAAGCGGCTTGCTGAAAGGTTCCATCCCGGCAAGGTTAGTCTGTACGCTTCCGGCAGCGGACGAGTTTACCCGCCTCCTCGCCAGTTTCCCGGCCCTCACGCAGCCCACATTCTCAGCGGTGGCCGTCAGACATGGGGTGGAGCACCATATCCCCACGGTCGGGCCGCCGGTCTACGCCCGGGCACACCGCCTCGACCCCACAAAGCTCGCCGTGGCGAAAGCGGAGTTCGCCACGCTGGAACGGCTGGGTATCGTACGGCGCTCCAACAGCGCTTGGGCCTCACCTCTGCACATTGGGCCGAAGCCCGGCGGCGGATGGTGGCCGTGCGGTGACTACCGCTGGCTCAATGATGCCACCACCCCCGACCGCTACCCGGTCCCGTATATCCAAGACTTTTCCGCCCGGTTGGCAAACATGACCGTGTTCTCCAAGGTGTACCTCATCCGGGGCTACCACCAGGTCCCCGTACGACTGGACGATGTCCCAAAGACAGCCGTCCTCACCCCTTTCGGCCTCTTTGAGTTCCTGCGGATGCCTTTTGGGTTGAAGAATGCGGCCCAGGCATTCCAGCGGCTCATGGACACCGTCTTGCGTGACTTACCTTTCATCTATGTCTACCTGGACGACATCCGAGTCGCGAGCGCGTCCCGGGAGGAGCACCTGCACCACCTCCGCACGCTTTTTGAATGCCTGGGCCAGCATGGCCTGATCATCAACCCCGCAAAGTGCCGTTTCGGCATCGCCGCCATTGACTTCTTGGGGCACCGCATCACCAGGCACGGGGCCGTCCATTTACCGGCCAAGGTAGAGGCCGTCAAGAGTTTTCTGCACCCCCGCACGATCAAGGGGCTCCAGGAATTCCTGGGCATGGTCAATTTTTACCACCGCTTCGTGCCCCGCGTCGCCCAGCTCCTCCGCCCCCTGCACGAGGCCCTCCGGGGAAAGTCGGGCACAGGTGACATCGCCTGGTCGGAGCCGATGGCCGCAGCGTTTGCAGGCGCAAAGCTGGCCTAGGCCAACGCCACAATGCTGGCGCACCCGGCGCCCGATGCACCGATCGCCCTCACCACCGACGCGTCGGACTACGCGGTGGGCACGGTGCACGAGCAGTGGGTGCGTGGTGCTTGGCAGCCCCTGGCGTTTTTTAGCCGGCAGCTTCGCCCACATGAACGCCGCTACAGCACCTTCGACCGCGAGCTGCTCGGGCTCCACCTGGCGGTCTGACACTTCCGCCATCTGCTTGAGGGCCGCCCGTTCATGGCTTTCGTTGATCACAAGCCCCTTGGCCCGGCAGCAACGTCACCTCTCTGCCGTGTCCGAGTACACGGTGGACATCGGTCACGTTGCGGGTAAAGACAACCCGGTGGCGGATTGCCTTTCCCGGTCCGTCGCGTATGCGGTCCACCTCGGGATCGACTATGCCCGGATGGCGGAGGACCAGACCACCGAACCCGGCGTCCAGGCCTTGCGGACCGCCGTCACGGGCCTCCGCATCACCGAGGTTTGACGTCGCGGGCGCGGCCCTCCTGTGCGACGTCTCCCTCGGCCGGCCTCGCCCCATCGTGCCCGCTGGCTGGCAGCGCCCGGTTTTCGACGCCATCCATGGCCTGTCCTGCCCGGGCATGAAGGCCTCCCAGAGGCTCGTCGCGGCGAAGTTCGTCTGGCATGGCCTCAGGAAGGATGTCCGCGACTGGGCCAGGACGTGCCTTGCGTGCCAGCGCGCAAAGGTCCACCGCCACACCCGGGCCCCTGTTGGCCCCATTTACGGTGCCCGAGCGTCGGTTTGACCACGTCCACGTCGACTTGGTGGGACCTCTGCCCCCCTCGCGAGGGTTCATCCACCTCCTCACCATGGTGGACCGCACCACCCGGTGGCCGGAGGCTATGCCCTTGCCGGCGACGACTGCGGCTGACATCGCACACGCTTTCATCGCCACGTGGGTTGCCCGGTTTGGTGCCCCCTCGGACATCTCCGCCGATCGCGGCCCCCAGTTCACCTTGGAGCTCTGGGGCGTGGTGGCACAAGGGCTCGGCGTCAAACTGCACCGCACCACGGCGTACCACCCCCAGGCCAATGGCCTGTGCGAGCGTTTTCATCGCTCCATGAAGGCCGCACTCCGGGCCAGCCTCCATGACGGCAGCTGGGCCGACAGGCTCCCCTGGGTCCTGCTGGGCCTCAGGACGGCGCCCAAGGACGACCTGCGCGCGTCCTCGGCAGAGCTGGTCTTCGGACAACTGCTGCGGGTGCCAGGCGAGTTTATCCCCGACTCCACGGCTCCTTGGTCTGCGGCGCAACAACGCTCCACCCTGCAGGAGGCCGCCAGGAGGTTCGCCCCGGTGCCCACGGCACACCACTGTTGCCCGCCCTCGAACGTCGCCCTGGAGCTTCGCATGGCGGAGTACATTTTCATCCGACATGACGCCCACCGGGCACCGCTGCGGCCCCATACGACGGGCCTTTCCGCGTGCTGGAGACCGGGGACAAACATTTCACTGTGGACATCGGCGGTGCTCCGGAGTGTATCTCCGTGGACCGCCTCAAGCCGGCCCACCTCGATCTGGACCACCCCCCGCAAGCAGCTCTGCCTCTGCGTCGAGGCCGCCCCCCGGTGGTCAGACCCCCCGGCACCCCCCAGCCCCGCCGTCCCGCTACCCCCCAGCCCTGCACGCATCTCCAGGGGGCGTTTCGGCCGGGTCATCCGGCTTCCCCGCAAGCTCACCCTTCAGGTGCGCGGGAATTCTGGGGGGGCGCGTGTGGCGGGCACAAGGGTCAATAATTCCGTGCACCAGTGGGTGGCGCGAGCGTCCGGGCGGGGAACTGAAATGCATGCCCCGCCTTTCGGCCGATCGGCCATGCCCGGGGGCAAGGCGTGGCCTCGGGACATATATGCGGGCTCTAAGCTCGAGCCCACCCAGTGCTGATATGCGAGCTTATAATAAAGGCTCTTGTTTGTATCCACGCGTTGTGGCCTACCTCTCTGGCAATCGAGTCGTGTGTGCACAGCACCACAAGATAATGATTAAAAGTTAACACTTACTCTCATTCCAATTGATGTCTTGCAAACCTTGAAAGACCATACCTTGATATATCTCTCCGAGATGATGGGCCTGGTGTTGGAGAGGATGGACCTGGTGCTGGAGAGGATGGACCTGGTGCTGGAGAGGATGGACCTGGTGCTGGTCAATTTTCTTAAAGTAAACATCAGGGGTGGCTTGAACAGAGCTTTTCTCATATTTCTCGTCTACCGCTCCCCTTATTATATACGTTGTGTGTCTGTTTGATTTTTTTCTCTGTGTGATAAATGTTAGCTCTTTCACGAGCCTCGATTCTGTATACAACAACATTTTAAAAATCTTTCTTTTTTTTTACTAATTTTAAAATAATAGGCTTTACGGAAGTCGGTACGTAAGTACGGGCGTTCGTAAGTCGGGCGTTCGTAAGTCGGGCGTTGGTAACCTGGGGACTGCCTGTATACCAATTTTTATGCTTCCTGCCAGAGGTGAACATCTTTTTCACATATCCGCCCAACTACCCTGTTTAAAGTGTTTTATGTAATGTGTTTTCTTTTCGCAACGTATTCTCTCGCTTCATACCTCTGTTGATGTCTTAAATCTTGGCAAAAGTTTAAAGTTAGAGCAGAGTGAGGTAGCATGTGAGCGAAGTGACATGACAAGGCTGGTATGCCCTGAAGATCTAACTCACTTGTTTCTGGAATGCCGCCGATTTGATGGAGCCAGGTTGCTCCGATTTAAAATCATTGGAGAGGCGGGAGTTGATTGGTGTGTCTTGTCATGTATGCAGTGCAAATGTTCACAGTTGTATCCCTAAACCGGGACCGGGTTGTATCCCTACGCCAGAGCTCGGATGGCGCTGCTGTGAATCGGGCCTTGAATGGCAGAGTGAATAAACGCGTACGACAATTGATCGTAGTTTGTCGAGATACTTTACATGGCGACGAGGATAAACATCTAGACCATGACATCTTTCGGCCATATCGATGAATTCGACCCTCATGAGGGGGATTTTGACACGTATTCTGAGCGGTTGTCTTTCTACTTCGAGGTGAACGGCATCGTGACCGAAGGCCGGATGAAGGCCGTCTTCCTGTCCGTTTGCGGAGGTGAGACGTTCACACTCGTTAAAAACCTGATTCGGCCTCGGACAATCCAGGAGCTCACGTATGCAGAGCTCAAGGCCGCTTTGAAGGAGCATTGCAATCCATCTCCTTCAGTCATCCTGTGTCGGTTTAATTTTTACATGTGCAGACAGCAGCAAGGTCAGTCGATCGCAGACTTCATTGCACAACTCAAAAAACTGTCACATCTGTGTGAGTTTGGGGACACGATCGATGACATGCTTCGTGATTTGCTGGTGGTTGGCATGTCCGATGACCGCACTCGTAGACGCCTGCTTGCTGAGAGAAGACTGACGTTCCAAAATGCCAGAGACACCGCCATTTCCATGGAAAGTGCTGAACGCAATGCTACAAGCATCGGTGCCACTCGCTCATCTGGGACCAGCCCTGCTGTGAATCGTTTGGATCATGTTCAGCCAAAACGTTGGAACAAGGCTCCTCGTCAGAAGCCAGTGCAGTCTCAAACCCACAACAACTGTTTTCGGTGCAACGGAAAGCACCCTCCGGAGACGTGTCGTTTCAAAGATGCCACCTGCCATTTCTGTTCGAAAACTGGCCATATTGCTCCAGCTTGCATCACTCGCAAATCGGGAAAAGGAAAAGCTGCTGACAAGATTCATCAGTTTATCGGTTCAGAGGAACCCGAGCTTGACCAGGTGAGCTCTGTTTCCGACAACTCAGAATCGTATGACCTGCTTCATATTGATTCTCACCATAGGCGGGACCCTCTTCTTGCCAATGTTGTCGTCAACAATCGACCATTGCAAATGGAGGTCGACACTGGTGCAGCCGTCTCGCTCATCAGCCATGCTGTTTTCACAAACCTGTGGAGTGATGCTGACCGACCCCATCTGAAACCTACTACCTATGGACTCTCCACCTATACAGGTGAGAAGATTGTTCCCTGCGGTACATGTGACTTCACGGTGGGCTACGGTAACCGTGAGTTTCACCTACCCCTGATCGTCATTCCTGGAAAGGGCCCTTCCTTACTCGGCAGGAACTGGTTGAGCATAATTCGACTGAAGTGGGAAAGCATTCATCAACTCCGGGCAGCCAACGTTTCTCCTACCGCAGCATACACACTCAAAAATGTGCTGGATACGTACCCGGATGTCTTCAAGGATGAGCTTGGAACCTTGAAAGGACATACGGCTAAACTCAGGGTTGACCGGGATGCCAATCCTATATTTTGCAGGGCTCGCCCAGTCCCTTTCGCCCTGCGTGAGCGGATTGACAAGGAACTGGATCATCTTGAAAATCTGGGGATCATCGAGCAAATCCAGTATGCCGAATGGGCAGCGCCCATCGTTCCAGTCATAAAATCGGACCAGTCGATCCACATATGTGGAGATTATAAAATGACCGTGAACAGGTGTTCTTCATTGGATAAATATCCAATCCCGAGGATCGAAGACCTCTATGCTCGTCTCACGGGAGGCAAGACTTTTACGAAACTCGATCTCAAATCCGCCTATCTACAGCTCTGCTTGGACGAGATTTCTAAACAGTATCTTACCATCAACACGCATCGTGGGTTGTACAGGTACCACCGACTTAGTTTTGGAGTGAAATCTGCACCTGGAATTTATCAGCGTGTCATGGACAGTTTGTTTGCCGCCGAACGCAACGTCGTTTGTTACCTGGATGATATTCTGGTTACTGGTCGTACGGACGCGGTACATCTACAGAACCTGGAGAGAGTTCTGAAGAAGATTTCAGACTCCGGCCTACGTTTACGTCGAGACAAGTGCAAGTTTATGGTGCCATCAGTCACGTACCTTTTTTTTTTTTTTTTTTTTTTTTTTTGTATACAAGATCGAGGCTCGTGAAAGAGCGAACATTAATCACACAGAAAGACAAACAGACACATAAAACAAATAACATCGGGAGCGGTAGACAAGATGGGGAGAGAGGGGGAAGGACACAAACACAACATTTGAGAGCAGGGACCGAGAGACATGGAGACATCGAGAGATCTGTGGGAGGGAGAGGGCTTTGGGGGAGAGGCATGTGGAGGGGGGGAGGCATGTGAAGGGGGGGAGGCATGTGAAGGGGGGGGGGGGGAGAGGTATAAACATATGGACACTGCCAGGATTTCCAGGAAATAAGTTGGAATTTCAAACAAGGTGGATCTGGGGTGAATTAGTGGGGGTAGAAAAGATCAAGGTTATGGATGGGGGAAGATAAGAGATGGTGGTGAACAGCTGTTTTAAAGACCTGGAGGGAGGAGAGGGATTGAAGGGAGTGTGGGAGTTTGTTCCACAGGCGGGAGAAAAGAGGAATGAAAGAGTGAAGGTGAGCAGAGAGCCGAGATTTCGGCAGTTTAACCATCAGAGGGTTGCTGGCAGATCTTGTGCGACCTGTAGGAATATTTGGGGGACAGAGCACAGAGAGAGCTGGGGGAGCAAGGCCGGAGAGGAGTCGGTAGAAGACAGAAAGACCACCTACCTGCCTGCGGTGAGTGAGTGAAAGGCCCTCAGAGATAGCTTCATCGCGGGAGATTCCAATGATTTTGAAAGCTTTGGATTCAACAGCGTGAAGCCGAGCCAGGTGTGAGGCAGGAGCACCAGCCCATAGGGGAGAACAGTATTCCATTGAGCTGCGGATGAAAGCCTTGTAAGTGGTGAGGAGCTCAAGTGTGCCGAGGAAGGACTTCGCACGACGGAGGATGCCCAGTCGGCGACTGGCTTTGGAGGCCAGCTTGGAAATGTGGTTTTCCCAAGAAAGATCATGGCAGATAGTGAGACCCAAAAGCTTGAGTGACAGAACTTCTTGGAGAGGATTGTTGAGAAAGTAGATGGGAGGGTTGTCCAGTCGATCTTTTCGGAGAGACATAGTAAGAGAGTGAGATTTGGCAGGATTGAAAGACATGTTCCACTTGTTTGACCAGTCTGTGATTTTGTCCAGGTCTTCAGAGAGTGAGGAGGCTGCAGACTGCCGATCTGAGGGAAGAGGAATGGAGCGGCAGAGAGTGGAGTCATCAGCAAAGAGATAGAGAGGATTTTCCAGAGAGTCAGAGAGATCATTGATAAAGACCAGAAAAAGCACAGGGCCCAGCACACTTCCTTGGGGAACTCCAGCCTGAACAGGAAGGGGAGATGAGAGAAATCCATTCAGGGCCACACGTTGACTACAACCACACCTGGGTCATAAGATTGATGCCGAGGGTCTACACCCGACAGATGAGAAAGTCTGAGCTATCAAGGATGCTCCTTCTCCACGAGATGTGACTGAATTGAAGTCATACCTCGGTTTGCTTCAGTTCTATGGTCGTTACATCCAGAATGTGACCGACGTTTTGGGCCCCCTTTATCGGCCTTTGAGGAAAGGAGTCTCCTGGAGCTGGGGGTCTACTGAACAATCAGCATTCCAGACCTCTAAGGATCTGCTCAAATCGTCCAATGTTCTCGTTCATTTTGATCCAGAGAAGGATCTTGTGCTGACATGCGATGCCTGTCGGTATGGAGTGGGGAGTGTATTATCACACATGATGCCTGATGGTATGGAAAGACCGGTTGCATTTGCATCCAGAACGTTGTCCCCGGCAGAGAAAAACTATTCCCAACTTGACAAGGAAGGATTGGGAATCGTTTTCGGCGTCGGCATATTTCGCCAGTACCTTCTTGGACATCATTTCACAATTCGCACTGATCACAAGCCGCTGATCAGTCTGTTTGGTCCAACTAAGGCGACATCTGACACACTACCGCCCAGGATCATCCGCTGGTCCCTGTTTCTCGCTGCTTATGACTACACCATATGTTATAAGCCCGGTTCGTCTATCACAAATGCAGATGCCATGAGTCGGTTACCCCTTCCAGAATCCGTTGATGATTCGCCTACACCAGGATTCATTATTGCACTGATGGATCATCTGGAAGATTGTGCTGTCGATTCCGGCCAGATCCGCACTCATACTCGACGAGACCCCGTTCTGTCCAGAACTGTCCAGGCTGTACAGCTTGGATGGCATTTGCTACCTGAGGGTGACCCAGATTTTGCGGCTTTTAAAGCACGTAAAAACGAACTCAGCGTGGAAAATGGTTGCCTACTCTGGGGATGTCGTGTCGTGATCCCGAAAAATCTGCGTTCCATGGTCATGGATGAAATCCATGACTGTCACCCCGGGATTGTGAAGATGAAGTCACTCGCCAGAAACTATGTGTGGTGGCCGAATCTTGATGCTGATATCGAACATCATGTTCGACATTGTTACCCCTGCCAGAGCACCCGGAATACACCTGCGAAAGCGCCACTGCATCCCTGGGAATGGCCCAGCGAACCGTGGCATCGCCGACATCTCGATTATGCCGGGCCTATTAACGGCAGCATGATTCTAATAATTACGGACGCGCACACAAAATGGATTGATGCCTATGTGACGCGTGGTACTACGTCAGCCATTGTCATCGAAAGACTCAGACGCTGTTTCGCCACTCATGGTCTGCCCAGGATGATCGTGAGTGATAACGGTTCGTGTTTTTCCAGTACCGAGTTTGCCGAGTTCACACGTCGGAACGGCATCAAACATAAGTTTGTCAGCCCACATCACCAGGCTTCAAATGGCTTGGCCGAACGATCCGTGGGAATCATCAAATCCGGATTGCAGAAACTTCAGGAGAGAACCCTGGAAACAAAGCTGTCTCGTCTCCTGTTCAAATACCGCATCACGCCACAATCAACAACCAGTGCAGCTCCGTCTGAGTTATTGATGAAACGACACTTGAGATCGACACTTGACAATCTCAAACCGGACATATCATCAAATGTTTATCAGAGCCAGCTTAATCAAAAGTTGGTGCACGATAAGACGTCCAACAGTCGATGTATCAACATTGGAGATCCAGTGTTTGCCCGAAATTTTGGTGCAGGCGCGACGTGGCTACCGGGGGACATCATCGAGAAGTCAGGTCCACTGTCCTGCGTGATTGGCCTGCAGGACGGCCGTGAAATTCGTCGACATCAGGACCACATAACCTACCGTCACTGTGAGTCGATGGAGCCTGTAGCATCGTCACAGTCAGGACAACAGTTCGACCCGCCACTGCCGGAGATCGTCGTGGCCGCTCCAGCCGGCTCGGATGCCCCAAAAACCTCTGCGAACGCTACACCCTTCGTGGAGACCAAAGGAATCACCTCGGACTCTGTATCCACTGGTACACCGCGACCCAAAGGAATCACCTCGGACTCTGTATCCACTGGTACACCGCGACGCTCAATGCGTGAGAGAAAAGCACCCGACCGGTTGAATCTTTGAAGATGTTTTTTTTTCACGGTGACACATGTTCTATTTTCACGTATTTTCATTATTCTCATAACCATTTGCACACATATTTTCACATGTTTTGGAAATGTTGCTTTTGAAATGTCAATTCTGGAAATCTAGCACGTATTGCTCTTGGTAATTTTGGACTTAAAGGGGAGGATGTCATGTATGCAGTGCAAATATTCACCGTTGTATCCCTACACCGGGACCGGGTTGTATCCCTACGCCAGAGCTCGGATGGCGCTGCTGTGAATCGGGCCTTGAACGGCAGAGTGAATAAACGCGTACGACAATTGATCGTAGTTTGTCGAGATACTTTACATGTCTGATCTGCAGCATTACATCGGGTAATTTTTCGTCATTTAAACCAGAAGCATCCTCGACTGTGCAAGGCGGTCCTAATTGTTTTAAAAGCGAGCGGGAGATCCATGTAGTTTTATGGATCTCACATCGGCTCCTTTTTTATTTTATGGTTTCTTTTCACTACAGTGGTGTGTGGATACAGCCTTGCGGCTCTAAAAACGCCATAAAACGTAGAAATATAAGAAGAAGAAGAAAAGTGGAAGAGGCAGAAGAAGAGCAAGAAGAAGGCCATAAAACCTAAAAAGAAGAAAAATTAGGCCAAATAACTTAAAAAGAAGAAGAATTCGCCCAAACAACTTAAAAGACGAAGAAGAAGAAGTATAAGGCCAAATAACTTAAGAGACGAAGAAGAAGTATAAGTCCATAAAACTTAAAAATAATAAGTATAAGTCCATAAAACTTAAAAATAATAAGTATAAGGCCATAAAACATAAAAAGAAGTATAAGGCGTAAGCCGTAAGGCCATAAAACGTAAAAGATTGAGAAGGAGCAGAAGGCTGGTTTCCGGTTGAATGCGCGCACGTGTTTCCCGGCACGTAATGGCCATGGCTCGTGCTCGCATTGGGACGCACAACGGTACTTTCCACTGTGATGAAGTGCTTGCGTGCTCATTACTGCGACACCTGCCGCGCTATAAGGTGAGCACGACGGCACGCAGTTTGCATGTACAAGATTAGTCCAACGCAACACTTAGAGAACCTTTGACCCCGGTGATGATAAATATTAATTATATTTTCATTGTTTTCCTACTCGGTTAATAATAATAATTGTACTAAGCCGCAAAGAGCATCCTGTGCTCGTGTTAATGCTTCTTCATTTGTCGTTATCCATTTCATTTTGTTCGAGCTCTGATTTAGAAATGGCGGCGTTTTCATCGTATCCACACCCAGTGTGTGTTCATGACCAAGCAGCTTGCCAAGCCAGCCGTTCCTTATGAACCGTTTGATTGGAATGCTTGCTTGAGTGCTCAAACCGCTTAGCGAGCGAGCGTTCTCCAAGCTCACAGGTAATGGATCACAGCCCAGGTACGGATCGTAGTTATCCCGATCTGCTCATCGAGGTGGAGTGAGACGTCACTTTTAAACTTGTTCTGCATATTCATCAAAGACTCGACTGCTGTTGCTCAGGAACCTTTGGCTCCACCAATGGCGAATCGATCTCATTTTTGAACGCTCACATTCTTAGCCTTGTACACTTTCCTGTGTAATCCTGTGTTCCAATCATTAACATCCTTCTGGATGAAAGCTTTATGTATATTTACCATGAAATGATACCCCAATGGGCCCCATGAAATGATACCCCAATGGGCCCCATGAAATGATACCCCAATGGGCCCCATGAAATGATATCCCAATGGGCCCCATGAAATGATACCCCAATGGGCCCCATGAAATGATACCCCAATGGGCCCCATGAAATGATATCCCAATGGGCCCCATGAAATGATATCCCAATGGGCCCCATGAAATGATATCCCAATGGGCCCCATGAAATGATATCCCAATGGGCCCCATGAAATGGTACCCCAATGGGCCCCATGAAATGGTACCCCAATGGGCCCCATGAAATGATACCCCAATGGGCCCCATGAAATGATATCCCAATGGGCCTCATGAAATGATACCCCAATGGGCCCCATGAAATGATACCCCAATGGGCCCCATGAAATGATACCCCAATGGGCCCCATGAAATGATACCCCAATGGGCCCCATGAAATGATATCCCAATGGGCCCCATGAAATGATACCCCAATGGGCCCCATGAAATGATACCCCAATGGGCCCCATGAAATGATACCCCAATGGGCCCCATGAAATGATACCCCAATGGGCCCCATGAAATGATATCCCAATGGGCCCCATGAAATGATATCCCAATGGGCCCCATGAAATGATACCCCAATGGGCCCCATGAAATGATATCCCAATGGGCCCCATGAAATGATATCCCAATGGGCCCCATGAAATGGTATCCCAATGGGCCCCATGAAATGATACCCCAATGGGCCCCATGAAATGATACCCCAATGGGCCCCATGAAATGATATCCCAATGGGCCCCATGAAATGATACCCCAATGGGCCACATGAAATGATACCCCAATGGGCCCCATGAAATGATACCCCAATGGGCCCCATGAAATGATATCCCAATGGGCCCCATGAAATGATATCCCAATGGGCCCCATGAAATGATACCCCAATGGGCCCCATGAAATGATATCCCAATGGGCCCCATGAAATGATATCCCAATGGGCCCCATAAAATGATATCCCAATGGGCCCCTATGAAGCGCGCGCACATTTTTCCCAGGAGGTTGAACCAACGCTTATATTTCTGCATACAGTATGGAATTCGCTATTTGATGCAAGACTGAAACCCACACAAGAAATGTGCTAAAGGCCATCTTTTACAGTCTAAATGTAATTTTAATGGTAAGAATTACAACATACATTAGCCTCTTCAATTAAAATAAATTAACATTATGATCTATAGAATGATATAACAAACAAAACTAGAACGGGCACTCGGTAGAGCGCATACCTTCGCCGCAGCTACTGTTCTGTACTTGGCATGGGAGTGTAGGGAACAGAACAGTGAACAGTTTGGTGCTGATTTCATGCAAATCGGATAAGAATTGACCGAGTTATGACAAAAAACGCACATTTTGCAAGGTCGTGACCCCCCTGACCTTTGACCCCCAACCGCTAACAAGGGTAATGTCTTCACTGGGTCATGTCGTATATCACAAGATCGGGCATTGAATTCTGAACATTTTGGCATTAGTTGCATGCCAATTGGATAAAAATTGACCGCGCTATGGTAAAAATACGATTTTGACCTTTTCGTGACCTTGACCTTTGACCCGATTGCTCCCAAAATCTAATCAAATGTGTCCCGTATAATAACCAATCATCCCACCAAATTTCATGCAATTCGGTTGAATACTTTTTGAGTTATGCGAATAACATACACACACACACACACACAGACATACAAATAAATACACAGCGATCAAAACATAACCTGCCGCTTTTGCGAAGGTAATAATACAATCAGCAGCAGAGTATAGATACAAGTATACATACCAAGTGTGGTGATCCAATATCCATCGCCACGCCATTTAGTTATCACTGGTCCTTGCTCAGCCTCGCACACCAAGAGCCCAGCGCCGAGCCTTGTTGCCAGCAAAGTCACTGATCAAGGCTTCGAAGTCCAGCTTTCTAGCCGACTGACTTTCAATGGACAGCAGGGCAAGACTGCAAAGCCTGGTTAATAATTTAATATTGAGAATTTTTACCTAATGTTCTAATAATTTTTCGGGCCCGTGTCAGTGCAGCGCCCTTGGAATCATCCTAACTTTCCCCCCCCCCTTACAACGCCCCTGGGTAGAGGTATAATATGTGTAACTAGAACGGGCACTCGGGAGAGCGCATACCTTCGCCGCAGCTACTGTTCTGTACTTGACCTTGACCTTTGACCCGATTGCTCCCAAAATCTAATCAAATGTGTCCCGTATAATAACCAATCATCCCACCAAATTTCATGCAATTCGGTTGAATACTTTTTGAGTTATGCGAATAACATACACACACACACACACACACACACACACACAGACATACAAATCATAACTTTGAGTGAAATACGATCGAGTTAAAAATAGTCAGAATTTGAGCAAATCTGTTTCATTCGTTTGTTAATATGCCTCATCTATTGTCAAATCTGCAATTATAATTTTTTTTGAGGTTGAAATGATCGCGGGAGATTGCGTTATAGTGATGACGTCCTGGATGGACATCTTCTTCTTCAGTCGCTCATAACTTTGAGTGAAATACGATCGAGTTAAAAATAGTCAGAATTTGAGCAAATCTGTTTCCCAAAATCTAATCAAATGTGTCCCGTATAATAACCAATCATCCCACCAAATTTCATGCAATTCGGTTGAATACTTTTTGAGTTATGCGATTAACATACACACACACAGACATACAAATAAATACACAGCGATCAAAACATAACCTTCCGCTTTTGCGAAGGTAAATATAACAGATAAATATAACAAGTGAATCCACTTGGATTCCGCCCAGGTTGGCACATGGAAATTATGATGTAGCATAATTATCATCTCGGGTCAAGATTTGAAATTATGCCATGGTTTTTGTAAAATTGCTACTAGTATTCACATTATGTACTTTTCTTTTGATTTAAACATCCATAAATACAAAACAAATAGTTTTGTAATCTTAAAAATTTATTAAATGTACAAAATTCCTATCCTATAACATATATATCCTATAACCTATCCTATATATATCCTATATCATATAACATATATCCTATATATCCTATAACATAACATATAACAAATATATCCTATATTATGTACTAGCGAGCGGCCGCGTACCAGCCAAAGGAGTAGCCCATGGTTAGCCTAAATATAGATTTGATGACGTCATGTTTACACATCTGAGCGACAGAAACTGTCTACACATCTGAGCGACAGAAACGTCTACACTGTTGGAGCTTCACTTTTGGAGAGACAGAAATTCTGGGTCATTTGGGTCCTCTGGGTCATTTGGGTCCTCTGGGTCATTTGGGTCCTCTGGGTCATTTGGGTCCCCTGGGTCATTTGGGTCCTCTGGGTCATTTGGGTCCTCTGGGTCATTTGGGTCCTCTGGGTCATTTGGGTCCTCTGGGTCCTCTGGGTCATTTGGGTCATTTGGGTCCTCTGGGTCATTTGGGTCCTCTGGGTCATTTGGGTCCTCTGGGTCATTTGGGTCATTTGGGTCCTCTGGGTCATTTGGGTCCTCTGGGTCATTTGGGTCCTCTGGGTCATTTGGGTCCTCTGGGTCATTTGGGTCCTCTGGGTCATTTGGGTCCTCTGGGTCATTTGGGTCCTCTGGGTCATTTGGGTCCTATATTCCTATCCTATAACATATATATCCTATAACCTATCCTATATATATCCTATATCATATAACATATATCCTATATATCCTATAACATAACATATAACAAATATATCCTATATTATGTACTAGCGAGCGGCCGCGTACCAGCCAAAGGGGTAGCCCATGGTTAGCCTAAATAAAGATTTGATGACGTCATGTTTACACATCTGAGCGACAGAAACTGTCTACACATCTGAGCGACAGAAACGTCTACACTGTTGGAGCTTCACTTTTGGAGAGACAGAAATTCCCAGGCAAACGCTATAACGCACCAGGTTTACAACCTGTGCGTTAATAAACCCACAAATACAATCCTCTACTGGGGTAGAGCATGAGTGAGAGTGCGCCACACACATGAGGCTGACATCGCCAGGAATGTCGACGGTGGGGTTCCTTAGGATTTTCCAGAGCAGAATGTCTCACAAGATCAATGTTCTCTTGGTAACACTTGGTGGGTGGTCACTGCTGCCTGTATTTTGATTTTTCAAACTTCCATGTGCTTGGAAGTGCTCCACAGACCGCTGAATGCTCCCATTGGAAGGTCTATTACAGGTGTGAACATTGTAATATTGACGGTATTTTCAGCACACCTGCACATAGGATTTTGTCTCTTAAATTTTTTTTGTTTCACTGTGAACACAATAGTTGATGTAGGGGCCTACTGACTACTAGTTAGAAATGGCATACCACCACCACCTTAACCTGTAAGATAGAAGGGTATATCATTAGAAATGATCAGGCTGTTCAAATAGTCAACTTCTTTTGAAGCACCCTGTATGTGAACACCGAGCGTTTATCATGCATGGAATGGGCATGTAAAGGGCAAAAGGGATTATATTGTAATGGAAGAAAATATTCGAACTTCCTTTCGCACATTCTTGCCATTGTCAGGATGCAGCGATAGTGAGGACACGAGATCCTGAGCTGCTGGCTGCCTGTGATGTGGTTGTGGATGTGGGTGCCGAATACGATCCTTCAAGGCACCGCTACGATCACCACCAGAGGTGTTTTATGGCTTTAGGAAATCTGGTACTTTGAATGAAACAATATCCAAGCTGTGAAAAAGTAAAGCTAATTGCAAATGGATGACTAAAGGTGTTGGGGGTAATTTAGAGATGTAAAAAGCTTGATCAGTTTGTGTGTCTGTTTGTAAATGTATATTTTCTGAGAAAAGATCGACTTCGTTTTGCTTGAAGCTACAGGTTACAACTTGTTTAGCAATACTTATCCATGAATTTGGTTGGTTTCATTTCTCTACTCTCATTGTTGCTCAGGGTCTTTTACCACATACCTGTGATAATTACTATGTTATTGCATGGTATCTGCTTGAAAACAAGTATGCAACAATGTGTACATGATTGTTACTTGATCTTTGTGGTGTGGCAGGGACTTTTCAGAGTGTATGAACAGTTTGTGGCCAAGCAAGCCATGGAAGACCAAACTTAGCAGTGCAGGTTTAATATTTCTACACTTTGGTGAGCAAGTGCTGGCCAGCATCCTTGAGGTATCTCCGAAAGACCTTCGCCTTCCTACTTTGTACAACAAGGTAACATGCATCACATTAGTACTATAAAGGATTCGGTTTTACTCTCTCGCGATTGCAACACTGAGCATTTGAGATGAGGTTTATTTGAATGAGGTGCTTTCATGAAATGATTGACCTGCAGGACAAAAGTACCATTTTTTCATGAAATATCGTACGGGATCATATTTTCTAAAAATCCTTGACTCCCAAAAAAGTGTTCAAATTGTAGGTCATAATGACTTGATGAATCATTACCTGTGCACGTGAAGCGAAAAGTGGCGTTAAACAATTGGGTCAGTCCTTCCGTCCGTCCATCTGTCTTATCAGTTTATCATCGTCATCCCGGTTTATCATCCCGGTGTGTACCCCGGTTTAGAATAGGTACACCGTATCCCTGCGCATCATAAGAGGCGACCAAGGGTTGGCGCCGGGAAGGGCATCCGGCCAAAAAACATTGCCTCAAACAGGGAACCATGATTGTCATGGGGCCCGCAAGGCTAACCCCTGCTCTGGCGGGGAAAATGGCCTTAAAACGATCATTCATATTCATTCATTCATTCGTCGTCAGTTTATGATGGAGGAATAGTTTATTTAAATGAAATGTTATGCAGGTATCCCACACTTAACGAATGTTCAAACACCAAAAGTTCACTACAACAAATGGTTTCATTTAGGGCTAACCCTAAACCTCACTTCCGTTTCCGGTCTTGCTGGCGAGGGTTCGTTTATTCTCAGCTCTCCATGCTCTCCATGCTATCCATCGAAATCGAAGTTAAGTAATTGTTCCCTTTTGTATTTTCGTTATAACTATTTATTTTATGGTGTATATATTGTCTCCCGACGAAGATTTTCGGTGCAAATCTTTCATACCTGTATTGAAAATCGTGTTAATTCGGGTCGTGTTTTGAGGCCTTGTAGTTGTACAGTGAACACTGTACAACCTTGAGGCTTTGTTTTTCTCTCAGCGGTCCGTGTTTTTGTGATCCAATAACTTTCGTTCTCTGTTTTCCCAATCTTTTCACCCCATAGCCCTCTTCCTTGTGTAAATCACAACTCAAAAAAATCCAAAAAAAAAACATTTCCTTCTCTGTTCTCATTCGTTTATTCATTCTTATTCGTTCGGTCGTTCGTTCTTCGACCACGTGTTTCTCCCCCATTTCCCCAGATAGATTGTCAAATTTCAACTCGTTATTTTATCGTCCATGCATTATTGTTTTGATTATAGTTACTTTTGGTTTGAATTTCCTGTAACTTGTAATTATTTAATCGTGTTCTGCTCCTCGTGTGCGGCCTTGTAGTTGTACCCCCGTCGGTGTTTGTTATCTTAATCGTGTTTTGCTTGGCTCTTAGTTTTTTTCCCTTCTACCCCGAACATAATACTCTAACGTTCTAAATCCCCACCTCCCCCCCCCCCCCACCTCCAAAAACCAAACAAATAAAAAAAAAACCAAAAACATTTATTTTCCTTTCTCCACGTGTACTGTTGACTCATCCTGTATTTTCTGTCCAGGTGTGCTGTGCGCCCCGCCCCCATTAACTCCTTGCCATCCACCGTTTGCCCTTCACGTGACTCGTGGTGGTCCCTCTCGGCTCTCCCCCCGTTGGTATTTTTGTGCACATAAGATTGTTCACGGTTCTGTTTAAATATTATTTAAATATGTATAACCTTTCCCCTTCAGTGTTTTACTCAGTGATATTTTACAACACGCTGTTTTTCTTCCTATTTAAAAGGCTTTTCTCAATTTCCTCTCCAACTCATTCCACCTCAAAAAAAAGAAATTCAATATCTTATACGTCTCCCTCACTACATGGTCTAAATTCACATTCATTCCATCCCTCCTCCATCATTCTGAACCGGATTGCTAACTTGAAAATCACAACAAACCCAATTTGTTTTCAATGTTCGTCTTTCATGAATCATCCACTTTCTAAACTCCCCTCTTGCCCCTCCCATCCAAATCCCTCCCCTTGCACCTACACTTCTAAACTCCCCCCTTGCCCCGCCACTCTTAAACTCCCCTCCACTCCTGAACTCCCCCCTTGCCCTTCCACTCCTGAACTCCCCCCTTGCCCTTCCCCTCCTAAACTCCCCCCTCACTCCTCCCCTTCAAAACTCCCCCCCAACCCCTCCCATTCAAATCTCCCCCCATACCATTCCTCTCCAATTCTCCCTCCTCCCCCCTCCTCCTCAAAGCTGCCTCCTCCCCACTTCGTCTCCCTTCTATCTCATACCTCCACCCCCCCCAACCTTCTTCTTTCCTCTGCCCCTCCTCAAACAACCCCTCTCTGTGCCTCATCCCTTCACCTTCAAACCTTTCATCCTCCTCATCCTTCCCTTTCTTGGAACTCTTCTGCAATCGCTGACACACTAACAACTGCTCTCCCTACCTCCCCCTCTCATCCTTCATCTTACCCTACTCCTCCCCTCCCCTGTCCTGTACCCGATGCTCCCCCTCTCTCTTCATTAACGGTATGGACCTCAAACATCCGGGGCCTTCGCTCAAACCTGACTGATCTCTCCATACAGGTTGCTTCTGACAATCCAGACTTGATCTGCTTAACAGAGACTTTCCTCCTTCAAGATGTCTCTGATTCCTTAATATCTCTTCCTGGTTACTCCCTCCTCCGGTATGATAGACCTGAGCCTCGGCCTGGTGGTGGGGTGGCTATCTTTATCAAAAACTCTCTTCCTCACTCTCCTTGCACTGCCCTCTCTCCTCACCCCCAGGAGTACCTCTGGCTACGGCTTCCTCTCCGCTCCCACCTTTTGTTCATATGTGTTCTGTACCGTCCCCCAAACAGTGATGACTCCATCTACATTTCACTGTCTGACAACATGGACCAACTTCTATCCACTCATCCCAACTCTCTCTTCCTCATATGTGGTGACTTCAATTGTCATCATGCCACCTGGTTGGGTGTGGGTTCCTCTCTGACCAGTCATGGCACCTCAGCAAAGGACTTCTGTGACTCACTGGGATTGACACAATCTGTCAATTTCCCGACCCGGATCTCAGCCAATGGAGTATCTTCTCTTCTAGACTTGGTTATGACTAACTTCCCTGCTAATGTCTGCTGCTCTTCTTCTGCTCCAATCGGTTCTACTGATCATGTGCTTGTCAAAGTGGACATCTCTCTGGCCATTCTCAGAGAGCCTCCTCAGCGGCGACGAGTCTGGCATTTCACTCAGGCCGACTGGGACGGTCTTCAAGCAGCCATCAATCGTCTGGATTGGTCTCCCATCTCCACTGCCTCTGACATCAATTCTTCCTGGGAATTCTTCCAAAGCAAACTGCTCTCTCTCATGCACAGATTTATCCCATCTCGCCTTCAGTTGTCTTACCCTTCCTCCCGTCCATGGTACACTGAATCTTGTGGTGAGGCAGTTGCCCTGAAACAACTTGCCTTTGCCTCTTGGAAGGCTAATCCAACTGAAGGAAATCTCAGTTCCTTCCACCAAGCTCGGAACAAGTGTGTGTCTACCCTCAGGAGTGCCAGGAAGCACTATCTCTCCTCACTCAAGAATGAACTCTCAAACCTGTCTCCTTCCTCCAAATCCTGGTGGCGTCTGGTCAAATCCGTTTCTGGTGTTTGTTCCCCCTCCATCCCCTCCCTTACCTCAAATGGCCACACAGTTGACATCGCACGTGACAAAGCCGAATGCCTCAACTCTGTGTTTGCCTCAAAATCCTTAGTCCCAAACCCATCTCTCTCTGTTCCCACCTTTCCCAGTCGAACCAAACTGCTCCTGGACTCTGTGACCTTCTCTCCTGACAAGGTGGAGGAGTTTTTGTCAAACCTCGACTGATTCTGCAACTGGACCAGATGGCATCAGCCCACGGGTCCTAAAATCCTGCTCTGCCGCTCTATCTCACCCTCTCTCTGTTCTTTTCACCCTATCTTTTGCTCAAGGTCATCTGCCAGCATCCTGGAAATCAGCAAACATTACCGCTTTACACAAAAAAGGTGCAAAAACAGATCCTTGCAACTACAGACCAAGCAGCCTGCTCCCAATTATCAGCAAAGTCATGGAATCCATCATTGCTTCGGATATGAAATCTTTCCTCTTCTCCAATGGCTTGATCTCTGATCATCAATTTGGTTTCAGACCTGGTCACTCTACTCTGGACATGCTGCTTCTGCTGTCTCAACAATGGATGGAGGTCCTCAATGCCAAACAGGAAATCAGAGCTGTCTCCCTTGACATATCACGTGCCTTCGATACGGTCTGGCACCCAGCTCTGCTCACCAAACTCTCCTCCTATGGTATCCATGGAAATCTCCATGCATGGCTTGTGGACTTCCTCTCTGGTCGTAGTCAACGTGTGGCCCTGAATGGATTTCTCTCATCTCCCCTTCCCGTTCAGGCTGGAGTTCCCCAAGGCAGTGTGCTGGGCCCTGTGCTTTTTCTGGTCTTTATCAATGATCTCTCCGACTCTCTGGAAAATCCTCTGTATCTCTTTGCTGATGACTCCACTCTCTGCCGCTCCATTCCTCTTCCCTCAGATCGGCAGTCTGCAGCCTCCTCACTCTCTGAAGACCTGGATAAAATCACAGACTGGTCAAACATGTGGAACATGTCTTTCAATCCTGACAAATCTCACACTCTTACTATGTCTCTCCGAAAAGATCGACTGGACAACCCTCCCATCTACTTTCTCAACAATCCTCTCCAATAAGTTCTGTCGCTCAAGCTTTTGGGTCTCACCATCTGCCATGATATTTCTTGGGAAAACCACATTTCCAAGCTGGCCTCCAAAGCCAGTCGCCGACTGGGCATCCTCCGTCGTGCGAAGTCCTTCCTAGGCACACCTGAGCTCCTCACCACATACAAGGCTTTCATCCGCAGCTCAATGGAATACTGTTCTCCCCTATGGGCTGGTGCTCCTGCCTCACACCTGGCTCGGCTTCACGCTGTTGAATCCAAAGCTTTCAGAATCATTGGAATCTCCCGCGATGAAGCTATCTCTGAGGGCCTTTCACTCACTCACCGCAGGCAGGTAGGTGGTCTTTCTGTCTTCTACCGACTCCTCTCCGGCCTTGCTCCCCCAGCTCTCTCTGTGCTCTGTCCCCCAAATATTCCTACAGGCCGCACAAGATCTGCCAGCCACCCTCTGATGGTTAAACTGCCGAAATCTCGGCTCTCTGCTCACCTTCACTCTTTCATTCCTCTTTTCTCCCGCCTCTGGAACAAACTCCCACACTCACTTCAATCCCACTCCTCCCTCCAGGTCTTCAAAACAGCTGTTCACCACCATCTCTTATCTTCCCCCATCCAAAACCTTGATCTTTTCTACCCCCACTAATTCACCCCAGATCCACCTTGTTTGAAATTCCAACTTCTTTCCTGGAAGTCTTGGCAGTGTCCATATGTTTTATACCTCTCCCACCCCCCCCCCCCCTTCCCATGCCTCCCCCCCAAAGCCCTCTCCCTCCCACAGTTCTCTCGATGTCTCCATGTCTCTAGGTCCCTGCGCTCAAATGTTGTGTTTGTGTCCTTCCGCCTCTCTCCCCATCTTGTCTACCGCTCCCGATGTTATTTGTTTTGTGTGTCTGTTTGTCTTTCTGTGTGATTAATGTTCGCTCTTTCACGAGCCTCGATCTTGTATACAAAAACAAAACAAAAAATAAAAATAAAAAAAATAAAAAAACCCCCCCCACGTAACGAAGCTCTTCATTCGCAACAACTAAGGAGCCGAACCCACAACACAGTGTCTGGTGATTGCGCAATGTCTGTCACTGAT
This sequence comes from Myxine glutinosa, assembly GCF_964187855.1. Lineage (NCBI taxonomy): Eukaryota > Metazoa > Chordata > Myxini > Myxiniformes > Myxinidae > Myxine > Myxine glutinosa. Next base: position 57,115,740 of record NC_136270.1, read on the forward strand.
ACGTTTTTCCTGCCAATTAACTATTCAATGGGGTGATTCACTTTTCAGAATGAAGTGGTTAACGATAACAATCCTCCACTGCCTCCCACCATGATGCCTTCTCATAATTTGGACTCAAGATTGTTACACTGTGCACGCAATTGGATCAATGGATCATGTCCGTCCGTCTGTCTCTTCAGTTTATGATAGTCTGTTTCTGATTGAGGATAAGCTTCTTGAAATTAAATGTATTTTGAAACGTGAATAGAAAGACCATTTTCTCGTTTTACCGTACTTTGGCTCTGAATTTGTTCTGATTGCACGTGCGTAGAGAGGAGCAAGGTAATGTTTTTACTCTCTGCCTGCTTGGCAATCAAACAAAATTGAAAATCATTCCATACAGGAAACTTCCTGTTTTTTAAGGACGTCATAATGGACACGTACAACATGAATTACATGAATTACACGTACAACAGGCATGAATAACTAATGTACCGTACTAGATAGGGTGATGTAGTCAATGCTCCGTGATAAAACCCATCATGGTTTTATTGATATTCCTTCAAACCATCATTTAAATTTTATTTGAACACTTAAAATACTTCCAAGAACCTCCAGTTTTGCAGGGGTTTGTTCAGTTACCAAGTTTCTTGAAGAGCACTGGCCAAGTGGCTTCAGCACTCAAGCTAGCATTCTGTTTGAAACCGTTGATAAGGAACGGCTGGCTTGGCAAGAGCAAAGTTTACAGATTGGACCACTTCACGACAAGCAGTCAAAGTCAAGACCTAGCCAATGGTAGAGTCGTGATATCATGTCGAACATCACTACTTCCTGAAAGCACAGACGCGTTGCTCTCCTCCACACGAAGGTAACGCCGTCACAGTGAGCACACGATCTAATCTATGAATGTCTGTTTTAGTTGTCTGCCACTGTCCACAGCTTTCAATAACTATTTTCTTGTCAGACCTTGTTGATTACCTCTCAGGCATTCCACCTAAAACAATTCCAACTGTTGTCATTGGAGACTTCAATGATTTATCTGCTATCAGCCACTATCCAATAAAGATTGCTCAGGTTCAGGTCTTCAAAAGGATTCTCACAGCTTGTTCACATCTACTACAACAGCTCGAACACCAATACGTTTGTTGATGCTGTGGATGTCTTCTACTCAGATCATTGTGCTAACATTGTATCCTTCCTGTATTAAGCTGCCTTGTCTCTGATGCAGTCACTTGTTTATCTTCCATTTAGTCTCACCCCAAATGGTGTGTGTGTGTGTGTGTGTGTGTGTGTGTGTGTGTGTGTGTGTGTGTGTGTGTGTGTGTGTGTGTGTGTGTGTGTGTGTCATGTATGTGTCATGTATGTGTCATGTATGTGTCATGTATGTGTCATGTATCATATCATATCTCTCTACTCTCAAGCCTGAACTCTCAAACTTGTCTCCCTCCTCCAAATACTGGTGGCGTCTGGTCAAATTTGTTTCTGGTGTTTTTTTAACCCCCTCCATCCCCTCCCTTACCTGAAACGGCTACACAGCTGACTCCGCACGTGAAAAATCCGAACACCTCAACTCTATGTTTGCCTCAAAATCTTGTGTCCAAAACCAATCTCTCTCTACCCACCTTTCCCAGTCGAACCCAACTGCTCCTGGACTCTGTGTCCTTCTCTCCTGACAAGGTGGAGGAGTTTATGTCAAACCTCAACTCTGATTCGGAAACTGGACCAGGCGGCATCAGCCCACCGGTCCTAAAATCCTGCTCTGCCGCTCTATCTCACCCTCTCTCTGTTCTCTTCACCCTCTCTTATGCTCAAGATCATCTGCCATCAGCTTGGAAATCAGCCAACATCACCGCTTTGCACAAAAAGGTGCAAAAACAGATCCTTGCAACTACAGACCAATCATTGCTCCCAATAATCAGCAAGGTCATGGAATCAATCATCACTTCTGACATCAAATCCTTCCTCTTCTCCAATGGCTTGATCTCTGATCATCAATGTGGTTTCAGACCAGGTCACTCGACTCTGGACATGTTGCTTCTGCTGTCTCAACAATGGATGGAGGTCGTCAATTCCAAACAGGAAATTAGAGCTGTCTCCCTTGACATATCACTTGCCTTTGATATGGTCTGACACCCCGCTCTGCGCTCCAAACTCTCCTCCTATGGTATCCATGAAAATCTGAGATGCATGGAATGCTTCAAAGAACTTGAAGACTTCCTCTCTGGTCGTAGTCAATGTGTGGCCCTGAATGGATTTCTCTCATCGCCCCTTCCTGTTCTGACTGGAGTTCCCCAAGGTAGTGTTCTTGGCCCTGTGCTTTTTCTGATCTTCATTAATGATCTCTCCGACTCTGGAAAATCCTCTCTGTCTCTTTGCTGATGACTCCACTATCTGCCTCTCCATTCCTCATCCCTCAGATCGGCAGTCGGCAGCCTCCTCACTCTCTGCAGACCTGGACAAAATCACAGACTGGTCAAACAAGTGGAACATGTCTTTCAAACCTGACAAATGTCACTATGTCTCTCCAAAAAGATCGTCTGGAAAACCCTCCGATCCACTTTCTGAATAATCCTCTCCAAGAAGTTCTGTCACTCAAGCTTTTGGGTCTCACTATCTGCCATGATCTTTCCTGGGAAAACCACATTTCCAAGCTGGCTCCAAATCCAGTCGCCGATAATCTTGCGCCTTCTAGTTCCAAAAGTGATAGTGGACGGTTGTGCTTTGCTCTCTGCACGGGGAGGCTTCATCGCGAGCAGCCATGTTCCGGCATCAGGCTGGTGGTTGTGAGGCGGAAGAGCCGTGGACGGATAGCTGCGGTTTTCCCCAAGCAAGAACGACGAGCTGCGCGACAACTCCTGACAACTCCAATTTTGAGTGCGAGGCCCGGAGTGAAGGGACTCACAGTGATGCCTTTTTCCCACCAAGACCAGAGCCGCGTCCGGATTGCACGCTTGGGTGGGTGGGGGGGGGGCAGGGGGCCTGGATGATTCTTGACGAGACACCCCGGCCAAGTTGAGCTAAGTGTCCACTAAATAATCATACATATTTATTTTTAGTTCTGTTATCCTTCGTCTGTTTTCGAGTCTGTTTGTGGGAGGCTCCAAATGAGGAATTTAGTTATGGTGCATTTCTTTGTTACCAGCATTTCTTTTAATAAAGCCTGCATTTATTTTTGTACAGCAAATCCTGAGTCGGCTGGCATTAATTATTACAGGGTGGGATCCGGTTTCTACCCCCCACTTGCCCCCCACCACCTCCACACGCGTATTCTCTGCTATATTTTGAACTGAACCCCTCTCAGTAACAGCTTGTTCGGCAATCTGTTTTCTTGGAAAGATTTTAATCGCAAGGAACACGACAATATGTTTGGGTTGTCTGTCCAGCCCATCTGTGTGTAGCAGTTTTGTTACCGTGGTTAATTGTGAACTGCTGAAGGGATTCTTTTTACCAAACTTGGTATAGACCGATCCGACGGAGGGTTCAATGGGCGGGCGCCCTCTATAGATGCCGCCATAGCTGGGGGGCGTCCGCTTCATTCGGCTTGCTCTCCAGCGTTCAGATTACATGCAGTTACCGGTCTCAGTTCACTTTGCCAAAAGAATATCGATACAAAATATATTTGTTTGTTAGATTCATCGGAGAAGATGGAATCGTGGACGATACGACCGGTCCACCGAGCTATACGCGGAGGTGGACTCAGAGGGAAGAATCCATGCGGTGCGGCAGTGATACATCCACCGTGACCTGGCCATATGGAAGAGTCGATGAAGCAATAAGGAGCCGGTGAGGCGGCCCGCGCGAAGGGACGGAGGCCCAGTGGGGTCTGCCAGACGAGTCGGGCCCCTTGTGATCAAGGAACTTGGGGCTCGGCAGCGGTCACTCGGGGCCTTGCCAGAGGTGGCCGACCCGGGCGGAGGTGGACTCTGAGGGAAGAATCCATGCGGGGCGGCTGTGGTACGGCCGCCAAGACCTGGCCGTATGGAGGAGTCGATGAAGGGACGGGTACCTAGTCGGGTCGGTCAGAGGAGTCGTTATCGTAGTTGTCAAGAAACTCGGGGCTAAGGCAGAAGGGGGCTAGGCATGGCATAGCATAGGGTACGCGGTTGCTAACAAAATAGGTTTGGTGCAGGTGGAAGTGGAAACCGGGTATTCCCAGGTGCCAGGTGTCCTCAGGGAGAAATTGCCGGGCGCCTAAGGCGCCCGGCGATATCGCCGAAAACGGGGTTTGTATCGCGCGCCTTCAGGTGCCAGGTGTCCACGACCTCTCCACACGTATAGAGAAACACCTGAGAACGATTATCATGGACACTTTTCATGTACGATCGCGAGGATAGTTGTGCTGGTGCAGCCAGCTGGAGTTAAGTTTGTATCTGGATGCCTCCCAGTTATGGCGGATGCAAGAGCGCCGCCTATCGGCGAGGTGGCCCGATCCTCCTTATCGGATCAGTCTATAGGTATGGACTGTGATTAAAAAAACAAAAAATGATTACATTTTGGCTCCTTCAGATCATGTGGCAATTGAAAATAATTTTGCAGATCACAACTCAAGTTAGAAAACATCTGATGTTTTCTGTTTGTCTGTCTCTGTCTGGCTCTGTATTTGAGATGAAACGTAATAGTGGGTGGACATCTAATGTGGGCATAGGCATATCTTTTGATGCATTTGCATCAAATTCTATATTTTCTGATTACCTCAGCCACTGATGGTGGATTATTTAGTTTTCACTCTTTTAAGCAGACAGATTTATTTAAACATTTATAGTTCTAAATCCCACTCAAGATTTCTGAAACCCCACTTGCCACGCTGGCATTTCACCCCCATAGCATTTATTTAATTCAATTTTTACCCACAATAAGCAATAACATTCAAGTTATTTATTGTAGTTTGCCTTACTTTCACATAATATTGCTGGTACCCTTCCATTCTGATACATATTTGGCTACCCCTACTAAGGCAATGGTAAAACCCAGTGTGATTTTGGTTCTATACATCAAGTGTAAAATTAAATATCAATCAGAAATTTACATTGAGAAAATATACATCCTGAGTTTGCTGCATCCAAGATCTACAATGTAGATTTGTTTTCATTTTCTTCCCAATACCTTTTCCTAGATGTATGAGGGTTTTGTGCAAGAGATCGATGCAATAGACAATGGCATTTCACAGCACGATTCTGAGCCTCGCTACATCATCACAACACATCTGAGTGCACGTGTATCTCGACTCAACACACCCTGGAATGACTCCCATGCTGATACAAAGGTGTGTGTGTGTGTGTGTGTGTGTGTGTGTGTGTGTGTGTGTGTGTGTGTGTGTGTGTGTGTGTGTGTGTGTGTGTGTGTGTGTGTGTGTATTTGTGTGTGTGTATTTGTGTGTGTGTATTTGTGTGTGTGTATTTGTGTGTGTGTATTTGTGTGTGTGTATTTGTGTGTGTGTATTTGTGTGTGTGTATTTGTGTGTGTGTATTTGTGTGTGTGTCTTAAGAAATTCTGTTTCATTGATAATTTCAAACCTGCAATTGACAGTATCCACAACATTGATAACAATGGTAAGGCTAAATGTTTATCATCATTTGATTTTTCCACATGATAAGCTTGTAAGTGCATTGGACAGAGTGGTTGATAAAGCTTTTGCAAGAGTTAATAAAGTATACATTAAAGTCTACTAAAAAAGAGCACACTGGTCTGTAAAAGAAAGTCAATATTAATGGAGGTTTTCAAAAGGTAAAAAAAAATTTGCATACGAAGTTGAGGCTCGTATTAGAGCTAACACATGGGACATATAATAATGGGAGCGGGTGACAAGAAGGAGGAGCACAAAAACAGTAGGGAACAGGGACATCAGAATATCTGTGGAAGAGAGGGGGCTGGGGCAGGGTACACTGGATGAACAAGATAGATACTACAAGGGGCTTTCGGGAAAGAAGTCAGAGTTTGAAAAAGGTGGTTTTGAGATGTACCAATGGGGGTAGAAAAGATCAAGGTTTTGGATGAATGAATGATCGTTTTTTAAGGCCATTTTCCCCGCTAGAGCAGGGGTTAGCCTTGCGGGCCCCATGACAATCATGGTTCCCTGTTTTGAGGCAATGTTTTTATGGCCGGATGCCATTCCTGGCGCCAACCCTTAGTCGCCTCCTGCGATGCGCAGGGACACGGTGTACCTATTCTAAACCGGGGTACACACCGTGAATGGTGTTGGTGTCCTGTTTTCTGAGGAGTTTGTAGACGGTGTGGTGAGTGTGACTAGAGTGAGCGATAGGTTGATGATGGCGAAAATGATGATTGGAAAGCTCTTCGTGAACGTCATCTCGGGATATGCTCCGCAGGTTGGTCGGAGCGATGAGAAGGACAAGTTCTGGTGTGCGATAGAGAAGCTGATGGAAAACGTGAAAGATGAGGAAGTTGTTGTGGTAGGAGGAGACCTAAATGGACATGTGGGAAGGAGTATGGATGGTTTTGAGGGAGTTCATGGGGGTTACGGATACGGTGTGAGAAATGGAGAAGGTGAAAGGATTTTGGAGTTTGCTGATGGAGCTGATTTGTTGATTTGTAATACTCAGTTCCAGAAAGAGGATAATAAGCTTGTTACATACACGTCAGGTGGGACGACGACAACCGTTGACTACCTGATGGTGCGTAGGCGAGATAGGGGGCACCTCCGGGACACAAAGGTGATCCCGGGGGAGGAGGCTGTTTCACAGCACCACTTGGTTGTCTGTGACATAAAGGTGAAAGGTGAGAGGAGAGCTCGGCGGGTGAAGTACCAACCGAGAATGAAGGTGTGGAGGCTGAAAGAGGTGACAGTGAGGGAGGCATTAAAAGAGAGGCTGAGTAGGGTAGAGGATGATATGGTTGAGCTTGAAAGTGGTTGGATGTCAATGAAAGCTAGTCTGTTGGGAGCCGTTGGTGAGGTATGTGGATGGACAAAAGGACCACCGAGGCACTCGGAAACATGGTGGTGGGATGATGAAGTTGGAAAGAGGATTGACGAGAAGAGGAAGAAGGTCAAGGAGTGGCAGAAGTTGAAGGGTACGGGAGCAGAAACAGCAGAGTATGAAAGTTATAAGGCAGCCAGGAAGGCTGCAAAGAAAGAGGTAGCAAAGGCGCAGGAGGCATGTAGGAAAATGTTCGGAGAAAGCTTGGATTCGGAAGAGGGTCAGAGAGCGGTATTCAGGATTGCAAAGCAGATAGCAAAAGAGAGGTGTGATGTGATGGGGGTGAGTTGCTTGAAGGATGAAGTGGGACAAATCGTTGTGGACCCAGATGGAATTAAAGGAAGATGGAAAAGATATATGGAAATGCTGTTGAATACAGAGAAAGAATGGGATGGCAACATAGAGAGTAACCCAGTTTTAGGACCGGCAGAGAAGATAACTGAGAAGGAAGTTGAGGAAGCGATAAAAGCAATGAAGAGTAAAAAAGCGGGAGGGCCGACGGGAGTTGTGGGAGATATGTTGAAGGCAGCAGGAAGTTGGGGTGTGAAGAGAATGACAGAGATCTGCAATCTGGCGGTGAAAGAAGGCCGCATTCCAGTGGATTGGGAACTGAATACCCTCGTCCCTCTATACAAGTGGAAAGGTGACCCTCTAGAGTGTGGCTCGTACCGAGCGATAAAGTTATTGGAGCATGGAATGAAGGTATTGGAAAGGGTGTTGGAGAGGAGGATAAGGAAGAAAGTGAAGATCGATGAAATGCAGTTTGGATTTATGCCAGGAAGAGGAACGACAGACGCGCTTTTTATTGTGAGGCAGTTGCAGGAGAAGTACATGGAGAAGAGGAAGAAGTTGTTTCTTGGGTTTGTTGATCTGGAGAAAGCATTCGATAGGGTTCCACGCAAAGTATTGACATGGGCAATGAGGAAGTTAGGAGTGGAGGAATGGTTGATCAGAGTAGTGATGGCAATGTACAAAAGAGCGCGCACAGCTGTAAGGATGAAGGACGGGAGCAGTGTTGATTTTGAGGTGAAGGTGGGAGTGCATCAGGGGTCGGTACTAAGTCCACTACTATTTGTAGTTGTGATGGAGGTGCTGGCTCAGAACGTAAAGGAGGGTTTACCGTGGGAGTTGTTGTATGCAGATGATCTGGTGTTGATTGCGGAAAGTATGGATGGACTGAAGGAAAAGATGAACAAGTGGAAGGAATGTATGGAGACAAAAGGTCTGAAGGTGAATATCGGAAAGACGAAGGTGATGGCAAGTGGTAAAGCATGTGGTGAGGTGGAAGGAACTGGGAAGTGGCCCTGTGCTGTGTGCAGGAAGGGTATCGGAGTGAACTCCATTCAATGTACAATGTGCGCTGAGTGGGTTCATCAAAAATGTAGTGGTCTGAGAGGGTCATTAACCAGTGTGGCAGCTACATTCAAATGTAAGGTGTGCACAGAGGGAGCTGCAGATGGAGGAAATGTTGAGTTGGATCTTGGAGACGGCGTGAAGCTGGAAGGTGTGAAAACATTTTGCTACCTCGGAGACATGCTGAATGGAGAAGGTGGATCAGACTCGGCAACGGTTGCTCGAGTGAGATGTGCATGGAAGAAGTTTCGGGAACTGAGTGGCGTGCTGATGAGGAGGGGAGTGTCGTTGAAGCTGAAGGTAAAGGTGTATGCTGCATGTGTGAGAAGTGTTTTGATTTATGGGAGCGAGACATGGGTAATGAACGTAGAGCAGCAACGAAGGTTGGAAAGGGTGGAAATGCGAATGGTTCAATGGATGTGCGGAGTATCGTTGAGAGAGAGGAAGACAAATGATGAATTGCGAAAAATGATGGGAATAGAGCCTGTGATTGATGCTGTGAAGAGGAACAGGTTGAGATGGTTTGGTCATGTGTTGAGGAAGGATGAAAGTGACTGGTTGAGAAGAGTGATGGAAATGAATGTAGAAGGAAGTAGAGGACGGGGAAGACCGAGAAAGACTTGGCTAAAGATGGTGGAAGAAGAAATGCGGGCAAGGGGGTTAACAAGGAGAGATGCAGAAAATAGGGCAAGATGGAGAAGATTGTCATGGGGACCGCAAGGCTAATCCCCGCTCTAGCAGGGAAAATGGCCTTAAAATGCATGTTGTTGTGTTGTGTTGTACACACCGGGATCATGGATGGATGGATGGGGGAAGATAAGAGATGGAGTGAACAGCTGTTTTGAAGACCTGTCCGAGGGAGGAGTGGGATTGAAGAGAGTGAGGGAGTTTGTTCCAGAGGTGGGGAAAAAAGAGGAGTGAAGGTTAGCAGAGAGCCTAGATTTTGGCAGTTTCAGCAGAAGAGGGTTCCTGGCAGATCTTGTGCATCCTGAAGGAATATTTGGGGGACAGAGCACAGACAGAACAGGGGGATTTAGGCCGGAGAGGAGTCGGTAGAAGACAGACCATCAACCTGCCTGCGGTGAGCGAGTGAAAGGCCCTTAGAATCTGCTTAATCACTGGAGATACCAATGATTCGAAAAGCCTTGGTTTCTACAGCGTGAAGCCGAGCTAAGTGTGAGGCAGGAGCACCATTCCAGAGGAGAGCGAGCAGAACTCCAGGCTGTGGATGAAAGCTTTGTATGTGGTGAGAGGCTCAGTTTTTCTCAGGAAGGACTGCACGATGAAGGATGCCCATACGGAGACTGGCTTTGGAATCCAGATTGGAAATGTAATTTTCCCAGGAAAGATCATAGCAGATAGTGAGATCCAAAAGCTTGAGTGACAGAACTTCTTCAAGAGGAATGTTGAGAAAGTAGATGGGAGGATTTTCCAGACGGTATTTTCAGAGAGACAGAGAGCTGCGGTTGTCTGCTGCGATGATGCAAGATAGGCCAGTGATGAGAGATTCATTAGGATTGAAATACATGTTCCACTTGTTTGACCAGTTTGCGATTTTATCCAGGTCTGCAGAGAGTGAAGAGGCTGCTTCCTGCTGATCTGAGGGTTGAGATATGGAGCGGCAGAGAGTGGAGTCATCAGCCAAGAGACAGAGAGGATATTCAAGAGAGTCAGAGAGATCATCAATGAAGATTGATGCACAGGGCCCAGAACACTGCCTTGGGGAACTTCAGCCTGAGCAGGAAGGGGAGACGAGAGAATTCTTCCATTCAGGGCCACATGTTGACTACGACCGAAGAAGTCCATGAGCGATGCTTGGAGATTTCCATGGATACCAACAGAAGAGAGTTTGGTGAGCAGGGCAGGTGCCAAACTGTATGGAAGGCATGAGATATGTCAAGGGAGACCTCTCTGATTTCCTGTTTGGCATTGAGGACCTCCATCCATTGTTGAGACAGCAGAAGCAGCATGTCTGTGTCCGAGTAGAGTGACCTGGTCTGAATCCAAATTTATGATCAGAGATCAAGCCATTGGAGGAGAGGAAGGATTTAATATCAGAAGCGATGATGGATTCCATGACCTTGCTGATTGTTGAGAGCAGTCTTATTGGACTGTAGCTGCAAGGATCTGGTTTTTGCACCTTTTTGTGTAAAGTGGTAATGTGGGCTGATTTCCAAGTGGATGGTAGATGACCTTGAGCAAAAGAGAAGGTGAAAGAACAGAGAGAGGGTGTGATAGAGCGGCAGACCAGGAGTTTAGGACCCGTTGGCTGATGCAGTCTGGTCCAGTTGCTGAATCAGAGTCGAGCTTTGACAGAAACTTATCCAGCTTCTCAGGAGAGAAGGACACAGAGTCTTGGAGCAGCATGGTCCGACTGGGTAAGGTGGGTACAGAGAGCGATGGGTTTGGGACACAAGATCTTGAGGCAAACGCAGAGTTGAGGCATTCAGCTTTTTCATGTGGGGTGTCAACTGTGTAGCCAGTTGAGGTAAGGTGTGGGGTTTTGAAGGGGAGTTGCAAGGAAGGTTGGAGGGGAACAAACACCAGAAACAGATTTGACCATACGCCACCAGGTTTTGGAGGAGGGGACAGGTTTGAGAGTTCATTATTGAGAGTAGAGAGTTATTGTTTCTTGTTCTGAGATTTGTGAAAGGAACTGAGATTACCATCAGTTGGATTAGCCTTCCATGAGGTGAAGGCAAATTGTTTCAGGGCAACTGCCTCACCACAAGATTCAGTGTACCATGGAAGGGAGGAAGGGTACGACAACTGACGACGAGATGGGAATAATCTGTGCATGAGAGAGAGAGAGCCGTTTACTTTGGAATAATTCCCAGGAAGAATTGATGTCAGAGGCAGTGGAGATGGGAGACCAGTCCAGATGATTGATGGATCCTAGAAGACCTTGCTAGTCAGCCTGAGTGAAATGCCAGACTCGTCGGCGCTGAGGAGGCTCTCTGAGAATGGCCAGAGAGATGTCCACTTTAACAAGCACATGGTCAGATGAACCGATTGGAGCAGAAGAAGAGCAGCAGACATTTGTAGGGAAGTTAGTCATAACCAATTCAAGAAGAGAAGATGCTCCGTTGACTGAGATCCGGGTCGGGAAATTGACAGATTGTGTCAGTCCCCATGAGTCGCAGAAGTCCTTTACCGAGGTGCCACGGCAGGTGCGAGAGGAACCCACATCCAGCCAGCGGGCATGATGACGGTTGAAGTCGCTACATATGAGGAAGAGAGTTGGGATGAGTGGGTAGAAGTTTGTCCATGTTGTCAGACAGCGAGATGTAAATTGAGTCATCGCTGTTTGGAGGACGGTACAACACACATCTGAACAAAAGGTGGGAGCGGAGAGGAAGCCGTAGCCAGAGGTACTACTGGGGGTGGGTTGGAGAGAGGGCAGAGCAAGGAGAGTGAGGAGGAGAGTTTTTGATAACAATAGCAACCCCACCACCAGGATGAGGCTCAGGTCTATCATACCAGAGGAGGGAGTAACCAGGGAGAGATATTAAGGAATCATAGACATCTTGAAGGAGGAACGTTTCTGTTAAGCACATTAAGTCTGGTTTGTCAGAAGCAACCTGTATGGGGGAGATCAGTCAGGTTTGACCGAAGGCCCCGGATGTTTGAGGTCCATATCTTTAAGGAAGAGGGAGGGGGAGCATTGGACACAGAGCGGGGGAGGAGAGGGGCAGAGTAAGATGAAGGGGAAGAGAGGGGAGGTAGGGAGAGCTGTTGATCGTGTGTCCGAGGGGGAGGTTTGAAGTGGAGTGGCGAGGGGGAGGTTTGAAGTGGAGGGGCGAGGAGGAGGTTTGAAGTGGAGGGGCGAGGAGGAGGTTTGAAGTGGAGGGGGGAGGTTTGAAGTGGAGGGGCAAGAGGGAGGTTTGAAGTGGAGGCTTGAAGTGGAGGGCGAGGGGGAGGCTTGAAGTGGAGGGGCGAGGGGAGGCTTAAAGTGGAGGGGGGAGGGGTGAGGGGAGGCTTAAAGTGGAGGGGCGAGGGGAGGCTTAAAGTGGATGGGCGAGGGGAGGCTTAAAGTGAAGGGGCGAGGGGGAGGCTTAAAGTGGATGGGCGAGGGGAGGCTTAAAGTGGATGGGCGAGGGGGAGGCTTAAACTGGAGGGGCGATGGGAGGCTTAAAGTGGAGGGACGAGGGGGAGGCTTAAAGTGGAGGGGCGAGGGGGAGGCTTAAAGTGGAGGGGCGAGGGGAGGCTTAAAGTGGAGGGGCGAGGAGGAGGCTTAAAGTGGAGGGGCGAGGGGAGGCTTAAAGTGGAGGGGCGAGGGGGAGGTTTAAAGTGGCGGGGCGAGAGGAGGCTTAAAGTGGAGGGGCGAGGGGAGGTTTAAAGTGGCGGGGCGAGAGGAGGCTTAAAGTGGAGGGGCGAGTGGGAGGATTGAAGTGGAGGGGCGAGGGGGAGGCTTGAAGTGGAGGGGTGAGGGGGAGGCTTGAAGTGGAGGGGCGAGGGGGAGGCTTGAAGTGGAGGGGCGAGGGGGAGGTTTAAAGTGGCGGGGCGAGAGGAGGCTTAAAGTGGAGGGGCGAGAGGAGGCTTAAAGTGGAGGGGCGAGGGGGAGGTTTAAAGTGGCGGGGCGAGAGGGAGGATTGAAGTGGAGGGGCGAGGGGGAGGCTTGAAGTGGAGGGGCGAGGGGGAGGTTTAAAGTGGCGGGGCGAGAGGAGGCTTAAAGTGGAGGGGCGAGTGGGAGGATTGAAGTGGAGGGGCGAGGGGGAGGCTTGAAGTGGAGGGGCGAGGGGGAGGCTTGAAGTGGAGGGGCGAGGGGGAGGCTTAAAGTGAAGGGGCGAGGGGGAGGCTTAAAGTGGATGGGCGAGGGGAGGCTTAAAGTGGATGGGCGAGGGGGAGGCTTAAAGTGGAGGGGTGATGGGAGGCTTAAAGTGGAGGGACGAGGGGGAGGCTTAAAGTGGAGGGGCGAGGAGGAGGCTTAAAGTGGAGGGGCGAGGGGAGGCTTAAAGTGGAGGGGCGAGGAGGAGGCTTAAAGTGGAGGGGAGAGGGGAGGCTTAAAGTGGAGGGGCGAGGGGGAGGTTTAAAGTGGAGGGGCGAGTGGGAGGATTGAAGTGGAGGGGCGAGGGGGAGGCTTGAAGTGGAGGGGTGAGGGGGAGGCTTGAAGTGGAGGGGCGAGGGGGAGGCTTGAAGTGGAGGGGCGAGGGGGAGGTTTAAAGTGGCGGGGCGAGAGGAGGCTTAAAGTGGAGGGGCGAGGGGGAGGTTTAAAGTGGCGGGGCGAGAGGAGGCTTAAAGTGGAGGGGCGAGTGGGAGGATTGAAGTGGAGGGGCGAGGGGGAGGCTTGAAGTGGAGGGGCGAGGGGGAGGCTTGAAGTGGAGGGGCGAGGGGGAGGCTTAAAGTGAAGGGGCGAGGGGGAGGCTTAAAGTGGATGGGCGAGGGGAGGCTTAAAGTGGATGGGCGAGGGGGAGGCTTAAAGTGGAGGGGTGATGGGAGGCTTAAAGTGGAGGGACGAGGGGGAGGCTTAAAGTGGAGGGGCGAGGAGGAGGCTTAAAGTGGAGGGGCGAGGGGAGGCTTAAAGTGGAGGGGCGAGGAGGAGGCTTAAAGTGGAGGGGAGAGGGGAGGCTTAAAGTGGAGGGGCGAGGGGGAGGTTTAAAGTGGCGGGGCGAGAGGAGGCTTAAAGTGGAGGGGCGAGGGGGAGGTTTAAAGTGGCGGGGCGAGAGGAGGCTTAAAGTGGAGGGGCGAGTGGGAGGATTGAAGTGGAGGGGCGAGGGGGAGGCTTGAAGTGGAGGGGCGAGGGGGAGGCTTGAAGTGGAGGGGCGAGGGGGAGGCTTGAAGTGGAGGGGCGAGGGGAGGCTTGAAGTGGAGGGGCGAGGGGGAGGCTTGAAGTGGAGGGGCGAGGGGGAGGCTTGAAGTGGAGGGGCGAGGGGGAGGCTTGAAGTGGAGGGGCGAGGGGGAGGCTTGAAGTGGAGGGGCGAGGGGGAGGCTTGAAGTGGAGGGGCGAGGGGGAGGCTTGAAGTGGAGGGGCGAGGGGGAGGCTTGAAGTGGAGGGGCGAGGGGGAGGCTTGAAGTGGAGGGGCGAGGGGGAGGCTTGAAGTGGAGGGGCGAGGGGAGGCTTGAGGGGGAGGCTTGAAGTGGAGGAGCGAGGGGGAGGCTTGAAGTGGAGGGGCGAGGGGGAGGCTTGAAGTGGAGGGGCGAGGGGGAGGCTTGAAGTGGAGGGGCGAGGGGGAGGCTTGAAGTGGAGGGGCGAGGGGGAGGCTTGAAGTGGAGGGGCGAGGGGGAGGCTTGAAGTGGAGGGGCGAGGGGGAGGCTTGAAGTGGAGGGGCGAGGGGGAGGCTTGAAGTGGAGGGGCGAGGGGGAGGCTTGAAGTGGAGGGGCGAGGGGGAGGCTTGAAGTGGAGGGGCAAGGGGAGGCTTGAAGTGGAGGGGCGAGGGGGAGGCTTAAAGTGAAGGGGCGAGGGGAGGCTTAAAGTGGAGGGGCGAGGGGGAGGTTTAAAGTGGCGGGGCGAGAGGAGGCTTAAAGTGGAGGGGCGAGTGGGAGGATTGAAGTGGAGGGGCGAGGGGGAGGCTTGAAGTGGAGGGGTGAGGGGGAGGCTTGAAGTGGAGGGGCGAGGGGAGGTTTAAAGTGGAGGGGCGAGGGGAGGTTTAAAGTGGCGGGGCGAGAGGAGGCTTAAAGTGGAGGGGCGAGGGGGAGGTTTAAAGTGGCGGGGCGAGAGGAGGCTTAAAGTGGAGGGGCGAGTGGGAGGATTGAAGTGGAGGGGCGAGGGGAGGCTTGAAGTGGAGGGGCGAGGGGAGGCTTGAAGTGGAGGGGCGAGGGGGAGGCTTGAAGTGGAGGGGCGAGGGGAGGTTTAAAGTGGCGGGGCGAGAGGAGGCTTAAAGTGGAGGGGCGAGGGGGAGGTTTAAAGTGGCGGGGCGAGAGGAGGCTTAAAGTGGAGGGGCGAGTGGGAGGATTGAAGTGGAGGGGCGAGGGGGAGGCTTGAAGTGGAGGGGCGAGGGGGAGGCTTGAAGTGGAGGGGCGAGGGGGAGGCTTAAAGTGGAGGGGCGAGGGGGAGGCTTAAAGTGAAGGGGCGAGGGGGAGGCTTAAAGTGGATGGGCGAGGGGAGGCTTAAAGTGGATGGGCGAGGGGGAGGCTTAAAGTGGAGGGGCGATGGGAGGCTTAAAGTGGAGGGACGAGGGGGAGGCTTAAAGTGGAGGGGCGAGGGGGAGGCTTAAAGTGGAGGGGCGAGGGGAGGCTTAAAGTGGAGGGGCGAGGAGGAGGCTTAAAGTGGAGGGGCGAGGGGAGGCTTAAAGTGGAGGGGCGAGGGGGAGGTTTAAAGTGGCGGGGCGAGAGGAGGCTTAAAGTGGAGGGGCGAGGGGGAGGTTTAAAGTGGCGGGGCGAGAGGAGGCTTAAAGTGGAGGGGCGAGTGGGAGGATTGAAGTGGAGGGGCGAGTGGGAGGATTGAAGTGGAGGGGCGAGCGGGAGGCTTGAAGTGGAGGGGCGAGGGGGAGGCTTGAAGTGGAGGGGCGAGGGGGAGGCTTGAAGTGGAGGGGCGAGGGGGAGGCTTGAAGTGGAGGGGCGAGGGGGAGGCTTGAAGTGGAGGGGCGAGGGGAGGCTTGAAGTGGAGGGGCGAGGGGGAGGCTTGAAGTGGAGGGGCGAGGGGGAGGCTTGAAGTGGAGGGGCGAGGGGGAGGCTTGAAGTGGAGGGGGAGGCTTGAAGTGGAGGGGCGAGGGGGAGGCTTGAAGTGGAGGGGCGAGGGGGAGGCTTGAGGGGGAGGCTTGAAGTGGAGGCTTGAGGGGGAGGCTTGAAGTGGAGGGGCGAGGGGGAGGCTTGAAGTGGAGGGGCGAGGGGGAGGCTTGAGGGGGAGGCTTGAAGTGGAGGGGCGAGGGGGAGGCTTGAAGTGGAGGGGCGAGGGGGAGGCTTGAAGTGGAGGGGCGAGGGGGAGGCTTGAAGTGGAGGGGCGAGGGGGAGGCTTGAAGTGGAGGGGCGAGGGGGAGGCTTGAAGTGGAGGGGCGAGGGGGAGGCTTGAAGTGGAGGGGCGAGGGGGAGGCTTGAAGTGGAGGGGCGAGGGGGAGGCTTGAAGTGGAGGGGCGAGGGGGAGGCTTGAAGTGGAGGGGCGAGGGGAGGCTTGAAGTGGAGGGGCGAGGGGGAGGCGTTTGGGGGGAGGCGTTGAAGTGGAGGGGCGAGGGGGAGGCGTTGAAGGGGAGGTGTTTGGGGGGGAGGCATTGAAGGGGAGGTGTTTGGGGGGGAGGTGTTTGGGGGGGAGGTGTTTGTGGGGGAGGTGTTGAAGTGGAGGGGCGAGGGGGAGGCGTTGAAGGGGAGGTGTTTGGGGGGGAGGTGTTTGGGGGGGAGGTGTTTGGGGGGGAGGTGTTTGGGGGGGAGGTGTTTGTGGGGAGGTGTTGAAGGGGAGGTGTTGAAGGGGACGTGTTGAAGGGGAGGTGTTTGGGGGGGAGGTTTGAAGGGGAGGTGTTGGGGTGGGGGGAGGTTTGAAGGGGAGGTGTTGGGGTGGGGGGAGGTTTGAAGTGGAGGTGTTGGGGGGGGGGAGGTTTGAAGGGGAGGTGTTGGGGTGGGGAGAGGGTTGAAGGGGAGGTGTTGGGGTGGGGGGAGGTTTGAAGGGGTGGTGTTGGGGGTGGGGGGGGATGTTTGAAGGGGAGGGGTTGGGGGAAGGTGGTGACGGAATTGGTGGAGGGAGGGACATGGAGTGGGACCCTGGTGTGATGTACAAAATGAACGATTCATTTAAAACAAACATCCATTTAAAGCTGGGGCTCTTTAAATTTTGAAGCCGGATAAACGTTTGAAAATGTTACGTGAGGGGTGATGTAAAGGCGACTTTAGAGAATGTAGAAAGGAAGATCTGTATCCATGTGTTGGTATGGTTGAAGGATATATATTTGAAAATTGAGTTTTGAAGAGGAAAACGAAGAGTGAATTATAATAGAATAGAGAATTCAATACGGGAGACAAAGGAAATTGAAACATTTAAACTGGCACCGTGAAGACCATCAGTGTAAGACGTGGAGGTGTATATAAGCATTTGGTCGGTACAGTGGGAGCAGTTGCCTTTTTACTTGCGAAAATCGAAGATTTTTCAAGTATATTGGTTGGTGTTGTTAGTTTTGTTTGTCTGTCTGTTTGTCTGTATGTGTCTGTGTATGTCTGTTTGTATGTGTGTGTGTCTGTTTGTATGTGTGTTTCTGTATGTCTGTGTATGTTTGTAATTGTCTGTATGTTACTTGACAAAAAAATATTTTTTGGACAAGTAATATTTTGACATTTTGGTAAGTGTTTGACGATTTTGACAAGTTTGATCACTGCAGTTTGTGTTTGTTACTTGGCAAAAAAAAAAAAAAAAGGTTTTTTGCAAGTATGTTGATCACTCCGGTTTGTGTGTTTGTCTGTCCGCTCACTTATACTTGCCTGCAGGTCACAATTTTAAACCGATCTTCACGAAACTTGACCAAATGTTAGATTTCGTAGTCCAACAAAGTCCTTTATATTTTTGAGGTCAAAAGGTCAACATAGGCCAAAGGTCAACCACTTTTTTCAAATTTCTAAAATCCTCATTTTTTATCCGATTGACTTGAAATTTGAATAGGATTTTCATTTCAGCAAACTATAGAAAAGAAGGGACATTCCGTAGCTTGTATAAAATGCCAAACAATGGGAAATAAGGGAGATTCAAAAAAATATTGTGTGCATGCTGGTCTACCCTTGTGTTCTTTGGAGGAACCAAGTAATGTTCTAGAAAAGTTCATATAAAGGGGTGTCAATTTGATTCATACACCTGCATGAAGAAGTAAATGTATTTTATTTGCCAGATGTAGGGTGCCCTGAGAATGTCTTTCATTTTCTATGGCCACTACAAGTGGTCATCACAACGATGGATGAAAAAATATATGGAGACAACATGCATCATTTAAATTACACTAATTAATAACCAACCTTTTTCCTGCGGTCTGTATGGGGGTCCTGCCTGATACTGTAAACCATCTCTCCCATAGCTCGTCATGAAATGCAGTATCAATCCAATCCTGGACAAAGAAAAACTTTTGCCGCCATTCTTTTTGTGCCTTTTCATCCTCTCGGTGCGCAACTTCATTCCATATTGATTATTACAAGTCAAAGGTTTTCCATGTCCAACTTTTTGGGGTTTGCCCCTATGTGCCAAACAAATACCTATTTTTGGGGGGAGGGGGGAGAGGTCAAACTCCCCCTTCCCCGTAGGCCCCCTCAATGAGCACATATTTTGATGTGGTCAATACACCTTCGTTAGGCATCAGATATGAAGCTTGTGGCCGTTTTCTCAAAATCGTGTGTGTAGTTTTGGAGAAGAGAGCAAATACCGATTTTGCATGGGGTCAAACTCCCCACAAACCACCTTAGACCTTGATTCCCCCCTGTAAACTCCCCAAAAATACAGATTTTGAATTTGTTTTAAAAGCCATTAACCAGACCTATTGATCGATGTATAGTCCAAGTTTAAGCTAGTTTAAATGTATCGCCTTTGAGATATGAGCGTCCCCACATTTTGGGCAGACGGGCGGATGGACAAACCCCAACGTGAATTCAGGGGTGTTCTTAATAAAACTCAAGAATGCGGAAACAGACGTTGCGGAAATTTGGAACATATTACCTCGATGTGCAAAGTATTTACTTCTGAAATTTGGAACATATTACCTCGACGTACAAAGCATTTACTTCTGAAATTTGGAACATAATACCTCGACGTGTAAAGTATTTACTTCTGAGATTTGGAACTGAGAGATCTGAGATTCTTCTGAGATCTTCTGAGATTTATCCCTGGTGTTGGGCTAGCGGCTAGGGTGCCGGCTTAGGATCCAAGGATCCTGGGTTCGAATCCCGGTCGATCGCTGAATTAACGCCAGGGGGGTTGACTCAGCCTGTCATCCTTCCGAGGTCGGCTAATTGAGTACCAGTTCACTGGTAATTCCCTGTTTGTCGTTAAAGGCGGCAAAAAGGGTTGGCGTCAGGAAGGGCATCCGGCCGTAAAACATTGTTTCAAATAGGGGACCGAAAAACAACAACAACCATGGTTCCCGAAAAAGGCCAACCCCCGCTTTGCGGGGAAAAATGGCCTCTAAAGGTGGTTATATTTTTATTTAGAACATAATACCTCGACGTGGAAAGTATTTACTTCTGAAATTTGGAACATATTACCTCGACGTGTAAAGTATTTACTTCTGAAATTTGGAACATATTACCTCGACGTGTAAAGTATTTACTTCTGAAATTTGGAACATATTACCTCGACGTGTAAAGTATTTACTTCTGAAATTTGGAACATATTACCTCGACGTGTAAAGTATTTACTTCTGAAATTTGGAACATATTACCTCGACGTGTGAAGTATTTACTTCTGAAATTTGGAACATATTACCTCGACGTGTGAAGTATTTACTTCTGAAATTTGGAACATATTACCTCGACGTGTGAAGTATTTACTTCTGAAATTTGGAACATAATACCTCGACGTGTGAAGTATTTACTTCTGAAATTTGGAACATAATACCTCGACGTGTGAAGTATTTACTTCTGAAATTTGGAACATATTACCTCGACGTGTAAAGTATTTACTTCTGAAATTTGGAACATATTACCTCGACGTACAAAGCATTTACTTCTGAAATTTGGAACATATTACCTCGACGTGTAAAGTATTTACTTCTGAAATTTGGAACATATTACCTCGACGTGTAAAGTATTTACTTCTGAAATTTGGAACATATTACCTCGACGTGTAAAGTATTTACTTCTGAAATTTGGAACATATTACCTCGACGTACAAAGCATTTACTTCTGAAATTTGGAACATATTACCTCGACGTGTAAAGTATTTACTTCTGAAATTTGGAACATATTACCTCGACGTACAAAGCATTTACTTCTGAAATTTGGAACATATTACCTCGACGTGTAAAGTATTTACTTCTGAAATTTGGAACATATTACCTCGACGTGTGAAGTATTTACTTCTGAAATTTGGAACATATTACCTCGACGTGTGAAGTATTTACTTCTGAAATTTGGAACATAATACCTCGACGTGTGAAGTATTTACTTCTGAAATTTGGAACATAATACCTCGACGTGTGAAGTATTTACTTCTGAAATTTGGAACATATTACCTCGACGTGTAAAGTATTTACTTCTGAAATTTGGAACATATTACCTCGACGTACAAAGCATTTACTTCTGAAATTTGGAACATATTACCTCGACGTGTAAAGTATTTACTTCTGAAATTTGGAACATATTACCTCGACGTGTAAAGTATTTACTTCTGAAATTTGGAACATATTACCTCGACGTGTAAAGTATTTACTTCTGAAATTTGGAACATATTACCTCGACGTACAAAGCATTTACTTCTGAAATTTGGAACATATTACCTCGACGTGTAAAGTATTTACTTCTGAAATTTGGAACATATTACCTCAACATACAAAGTATTTACTTCTGAAATTTGGAACATATTACCTCGACGTACAAAGCATTTACTTCTGAAATTTGGAACATATTACCTCGACGTACAAAGCATTTACTTCTGAAATTTGCATCCGATTTCGTCCAGTAGAAGCCAAGAAACAAATTTTCAGTCCCCACGTTAAAGCTGCATCCAGAGAAACTATCTTTGTGTAAAGGGAGCGGCACCTTTGCGCTTCCTTTGATAGGATGTATTTTGGTTGTGTTTATCAGAGTGACAGTGCAAACCACCTACGGGTACTTTTGCTGGTGAATTAACATTGTACGTAACTTATCACTGTACGTAGCACGGAGAACTGAACTGCGTACGTAATACCTCGTCGTCCACCTCACTGCTCACTCAGCACCACCACATTGTAAAAAGACGTGTGTGAACATCGTGGTGGAGGGGTGGAGTGGGGTGGGGGGGGGGGGGAGGGTTGTTTGTGGATTATTTTGGATTGCCCATCTACTTGCCCATCCATCGGGAAGGATGGGCAAGTGAGGAGGGGAGGGTTATTGGGAGAATAGGGTATTCTCAACTTGTGTTTGGTAGAGGGACTTGAGTGGGAAAGGGTGGGATAGGGGTGATCTGAACTTTTTATTTCACATCTGACAGACATCAGCAGCTATCACCTATTTCACACTAATTACAGGGATCTTGGTCGACTTAGGACAAAACCTTTTGCATATGTGATATGAACTTGGGTTTCCTCCAACAATAGGTGGAGGTTCAGTTGGGAACACTCATATTTCAAGTGAGTTTCCTTGTCCACTTCATTGTCCTTGTGACCGATTCTGTGCTCAAACTCTGAGATGTGTAATTGAACTTGACTTCTACTTCTTTATAAGTCTTCATAGTCATGGTTCTGTTGAATAATTGACATACTGAACTTTGCACTCTGTGAGAACTGTGTCCATTTTGTACCGACCCTTAAACCTCCCACCTTAGGCACGCTTTGAGCAGGCCTTGCGGATTGTTGGGGAAGAATTTCATGAGCGTTTGATGCACTATTGGAGCGTATGGCTGCCTGCACGCAGTCTTGTCTCACAAGCATTGCAAGAGCGAATGGAGGTCCTATTGCTCATGGTCATGAGTCACCAGTTTTCTTGTTTATTTATTTATACAAAGTCGAGGCTTGTGGAAGAGTTATACCATAGAATGGATGAGGCCTTAACAGAAATAAAGGAACAGTAGAAAGAGGGGAGAGTTGGGGGAGATGAGGGGGGGGGGGGGGGGAATACACCAATACTGGAGCATGGTTGACTGGTTGAGGGACAAAACAGAGGGAGATGTGGACAAAGGAGGAATGAGGGTAGGGGAGGACGCATGGGGTGGACAAGATGGAGCTTTCTGACCTGGAATATGATGCACGCAAATGATCGTTATGATCTGCTGAGTTAATTAGGCTAATTAACTGCAGATAATCCAGAAGAATTCCCATGTTCCTAAACACGTTCCATGTTGAGGTGTACAGTGTAGTTTCGTAAGTCCTTCATGGCATGTCATTCTAATTACAAAGTAAACTAGATGGTATTCATAGAATACTTGCCCTGCACAGTCAACTTGGTGCGAGCCAACTCTTCTGTTTTCGAACATTTTTTTTCTTCTTTGATCCAATATGGCTGCCAGACCACGTGAGCGATGACATCTAACATTTATATTCTCTAATATAATTGTTGCATAGATCATGCTCTCAATACATTTCAAACTGATCAGACTAAGCGTTGTCTCTGTCAAATTATGACGTCATAATTATGGCACCAATGCCGTCATTGTTAACAACACCTATTCCCCATATGGAGATATTTACAATGAGCCATCTTTCAATTTTTTCCATGCAGCGGTTTTCGGGATATAGAGGTGCAACATTTTTCGATTTTTCCAAAATGGCACCTGTACCACATGACCTATGACGTCATGGTTATCATTAAAATATTCTAAAGGAGGAGGTGCTGCTCTGGTGAAAATTTAGTGTCCATCAGACCAACAGTTGCTGAATTTTTTTTTAATAATGATCGGATGGTTAAGTGTTTTATTTGTTGAATTATGACGTCATAACGAAGGTACCGATGACATCATCATTAACATATCTTATTCCCCATGGGGAGTAGTTGACAATGAGCCAGGTCTCAATTTTTTCCATGAAGCGGTTTGGGAGATATAGAGGCCCAAGACGGATCGGGCAGATAGATTGGATTTTGCGCGTATGCGCCAAACGAGGGATGACACCATTCTGGACGAGACCCCATCATCCAATTGAGCTAAGTGCCCATTAAATCACACATCTTTATTTTCAAGTTCTTTTCATATTTCCCTTTGTCTGTGTACTGAGTCGGTGGTCCCTCAACTCAGGCATTTTAGTGTCGTGCCTTTTATTTTGTATCATTGGCATTTTGGAATAAAGCCGGAATTTTTTTTTGTACATTATAAACCCGTTTTCGTTCGAGTTATTTTTCGCGGGTTCGGTAACTGCCGGCGATCTCGACAGGTAAGACCCTTCATCGCTTCCTTTCCCTTTCTTCCCCCACATCTATAAAATCCGCTGTTTGATCATCGCCTCGGAGTTAAAGCTCGCATTGGCTATCCGTTCCTTGGAGAGATTTTTATCGCCAGAAACACAACAATACATACTGTTGCGGATCTCCCGAAGCCCGTTCCCGTTACAAAGGGGGGAGTAAACCCCTTTTTCCCCCCTGGGTCTTCGGGTCCGCGAGACCGAGTCGCCACTTTCGGGCAAACGTGAAAAAGGGTATCGGGACAAATTCGCACGTACCTTTGGGACCCACGCTGCCACGAAAGTGGGGATCGAGGCCACGCTTAATCGAGTACGCCCGAGCAGTATGCGTATCATGTGACTCGTGCTGTTACTTTTATTGGAACCCGATTCGAGTGGTTTTATTCGTACCATGCGAAGCCAATGGATGGAAGGGACAGGACGGTCAAATCAAAGGAAGAACACTATTTATTTACACTATTATGTACAATGATTCAGGATAAAGGAGGAAAGGGGACACAGTGCAGAAGCTTAACCAGTTTAACTTATCCCCAGACAAATGGGCCCACTCACACACACGGGGAGATGGAGGAAGAGAAGTTCGCGCACCAGGCGCGCTTCGCCGTCAGTCACCCCGGGGCAGCTTGCCCGGCGTGGCTCTCAGATGTTCACGGCACGTATCCAGGCGAAGGCAGGCAGGAGGAAATCGCGCGTCTGTGGCCCGGCGCGGTCGTCCTCTCGAGTGCGCGATTAATACAGCGCAGGGCACGGGGAAAGTTCGTGTACAATCAGCAATTCCATTCGTTCGTCCTACAGCTCCACACGCGTTCTCAAGCTCAATCCAACTCACTCTCACGGGGAACTGTAAATTGTCTCACAGGGAACTGTAACTTGCACACGACTCTGACCGACCTCAACGGGAACATCTCACTCAACCGAGCTCATGGGCTGCGCGACTCATCTGACCCGAACCTGCTTCTCGACTCGGAACTCATCTGGGGGGCTCGGAGCCGGGTTATATGGCCCTGCCCTGGCCCGACTCGAATGTTCCAAACCCCGCCTCTGGTCGTCGTGGTTAGCCACTCCCCTCGAGCCCTGATTGGCGGCTCTTTGCTTAGCGGCCACTCCCCCTGCAGCTCGTCCCTTCGGCCTCGGTAGACTTGCCCAGGCCTGCCGCGTGGCATCCCAGCGCCAAACCAAAAGCACCAAAGAACACCGAAGCTCACTGGCCTACTCAACGCAAAACTAAACATAGGAAAGGACTACGCTTACATTCACTAAGAAATAACTGAACTATCGCGAGGCTTCATGTTGTGGTGCAACTAACTAAGAGGGGGAATTGACCTTTATTCCAAAACCGCAACACTACACCCCTCTCTCGTCAGACTCGTCCCGAGTCGAAACCACCAATGGAACGACCGGTAGAGCCGGACATGCAAAATTAACCTTACTTTTAAATGTGACACATAGGTGTCGTTCCCCCTACCATTTACTTTGACCCGTGTGTGAGACAGTTTTAACACTAAATATGTCCCTCCAATTGCGTTGAGCAGCTACCTAACTGTTTCACGCCCACAACTACCCGAGTATTTCCGGAATTTTCAAACTAAACACATAGTTTAGTTTGCCCGGTGGGCAGCATTCTTATATTTACAAGCACAAAACTTAACTTTATTTACAATGCTATGACCCAGGACCTGTTCTTTTTGGAACAGAAGATTGGAGGGGAGAGAAAACACAGCAAACACACACTCATAAATGGCACTTGCTGCTTGCTTCTTGCTTCTTCCGTGTGCGTCTATCAAACCGGCTGGCTCCCTGACGGCATGCAGGCCATTTGAAGCATTGGGGCCAACTACACTTACAGAACTTCGTTATCCCTAGCACACATAATAAACAAAAATGCTTTTATTTGGCCAGCAGGGCCGTTCTCATGTGGTCCAACTGCGTGGCATCAGCGCCACTCAAACAAGTGGTCCGAAGGTGCAAGATGATTTTGCAGCAGCATGCTGCACAGCAGAGGTGCAAGGCCACAAGGTTTGTGGTCCATTAGTGTGATGAGGTGCAGCAAAAGGTTTGGCAGCAAAGTGCTGCACAGGTGCAACAAATATGCAGCAAAAAAAGGACATGGCAGCAAGGTGCAGCACAGTTCGGCTGCACAGGTAGACAATGACATGGCAGCAAGGTGCAGAGGGGATGCTGCACAGGTCGATGGTGCTGCACAGTTCGGCCTCCAAAATGGTCCTGGGGCGGGGGAAGAGACAAGGCAAAACAAGCAAGCGGAAAGCACACAGTGGCACAAATAAAACAAGGGGGTGCGGCGCGAGGGACGCGGAAGAGTGAGCAGAGCAGGTCCGTCCCTAGCCGTCCGTACCTCCGACCTCCGACCGTCGGCTACACTACCCGAGCCCCCCTTGTATTTACTATATGTCACTAGGTCTTGTCTCCCATAATCCCCTTCGAATTCCAAATTCGTCTCCCAATCCCTCCCAAGAAGGAAGGAATTATTTTTTTATTTTTTTTGTATACCGAATCGAGGCTCGTGAAAGAGCTAACATTTATTTCACAAACAAATCAAACAGACAATCAAAATATATAAAAAGAGGGAGCGGTAGACAAGATGGGGAGGGAAGGGGAAGCACACAAACACAACATTTGAGAGCAGGGACATCGGGAGATGTGTGGGAGGGAGAGGGCTTGGGGGGAGGAGGCGTGGGAAGGGGGGGGGGGGGTGGGAGAAGTATAAAACACAAGGACACCAAGGACTTCCAGGACAGAAGTTGGTATTTCAAAAAAGTGGATTTGGGGTGAAATTAGCGGGGGTAGAAAAGATCAAGGTTTTTGATGGGGGAGGATAAGAGATGGTGGTGAACAGCTGTTTTAAAGACCTGGAGGGTGGAGTGGGATTGAAGAGAGTGAGGGAGTTTGTTCCAGAGGCGGGAGAAAAGAGGAGTGAAGGGGAGCAGAAAGTCTTGATTTTGGCAGTTTAACCATAAGAGGGTTGCAGGCAGATCTTGTGCGACCTGTAGGAATATTTGGGGGACAGAGCCCAGAGAGAGCTGGGGGGGCAAGGCCAGAGAGGAGTCGGTAGAAGACGGAAAGACCACCAACCTGCCTGCGGTGAGTGAGTGAAAGGCCCTTGGAGTTAGCTTCATCGCGGGAGATTCCAATGATTCTGAATGCTTTGGTTTCAACAGCGTGAAGACGAGCTAGGTGTGAGGCAGGGGCACCAGACCAGAGGGGAGAGCAGTATTCCAGAGAGCTGCGGATGAAAGCCTTGTATGTGGTGAGGAGCTCAGGTGTGCCAAGGAAGGACTTCGCCCGACGGAGGATGCCCGGTCGGCGACTGGCTTTGGAGGCCAGATTTGAAATGTGGTTTTCCCAGGAAAGATCATGGCAAATAGTGAGACCCAAAAGCTTGAGTGACAGAACTTCATGGAGAGGATTATTCAGAAAGTGGATGGGAGGGTTGTCCAGTCGGTCCTTTCGGAGAGACATCGTAAGAGTGTGAGATTTATCAGGATTGAAAGACATGTTCCATTTGTTTGCCCAGTCTGTGATTTTGTCCAGGTCTGCAGAGAGTGAGGAGGCTGCAGACTGCCGATCTGAGGGATGAGGAATGGAGCGACAGAGAGTAGAGTCGTCAGCAAAGAGATAGAGAGGATTTTCAAGAGAGTCAGAGAGATCATTGATGAAGACCAGAAAAAGCACAGGGCCCAGAACACTACCTTGGGGAACTCCAGCCTGAACAGGAAGAGGAGATGAGAGAAACCCATTCAGGGCCACACGTTGACTACGACCAGAGAGGAAGTCCGCTAGCCATGCGTGGAGATTTCCATGGATACCAAAGGAGGAGAGTTTGGTGAGCAGAGCAGGGTGCCAGACCGTATCGAAGGCACGTGAAATGTCAAGGGAGACAGCTCTAATTTCCTGTTTGGCGTTGAGGACCTCCATCCATTGTTGAGAAAGCAGAAGCAGCATGTCCAGAGTTGAGTGACCAGGTCTGAAACCAAATTGATGATCAGAGATCAAGCCATTGGAGAAGAGGAAAGATTTCATATCTGAAGCAATGATGGATTCCATGACTTTGCTGATAATTGGGAGAAGGCTGATTGGTCTGTAGTTGCTAGGATCTGTTTTTGCACCTTTTTTGTGCAAAGCGGTGATGTTGGCTGATTTCCAAGCAGATGGCAGATGACCTTGAGCAAAAGAGAGGGTTCACCCAGAGAACAGAAAGAGGGAGTGAAAGAGCGGAAGAACATGATTTTAGGACCCGTGGGCTGATGCCGTCAGGACCAGTTGCAGAATCAGAGTCGAGGGTTGACAGAAACTTTTCCACCTTGTCAGGAGGAAAGGACACAGAGTCCAGGAGCAGCTGGGTACGACTGGGTACGGTGGGTACAGAGAGGGATGGGTTTGGGACACAAGATTTAGAGGCAAACACAGAGTTGAGGCATTCAGCTTTTTCACGTGCGGAGTCAGCCGTTAAGCCATTTGAGGTGAGGGAGGGGATGGAGGGGGAACAAACACCAGAAACAGATTTGACCAGACGCCACCAGGATTTGGAAGAGGGAGACAGATAAGAGAGTTCGGTCTTGAACGGTGAGATATTGTTTCCTGGCTCTCCTGAGGGTGGACACACACTTGTTTCGGGCTTTGTGAAAGGAAATGAGATTTCCTTCCGTTGGATTTGCTTTCCAGGAGACGAAAGCAAGTTGTTTCAGGGCAACAGCCTCACCACAAGATTCCGTGTACCATGGACGGGAGGAAGGGTATGACAACTGAAGACGAGATGGGATAAATCTGTGCATGAGAGAGAGCAATTTACTTTGGAAGAATTCCCAGGATGAGTTGATGTCAGAGGCGGTAGAGATGGGAGACCAGTCCAGATGATTGATGGCTGCTTGAAGACCGTGCCAGTTGGCCTGAGTGAAATGCCAGACTCGTCGACGCTGAGGAGGCTCTCTGAGAATGGTCAGAGAGATGTCCACTTTGACAAGCACATGATCAGATGAGCCGATTGGAGCAGAAGAAGAGCAGCAGACATTTTCAGGGAAGTTAGTCATAACCAAGTCCAGAAGAGAAGATGCTCCATTGACTGAGATCCGGGTCGGGAAATTGACAGATTGTGTCAGTCCCAGTGAGTCGCAGAAGTCCTTTGCTGAAGAGCCATGGCTGGTGAGAGAGGTACCCACACCCAGCCAACTGGCACGGTGACAATTGAAATCACCACATATGAGGAAGAGAGAGTTGGGATGGGTAGATAGAAGTTGGTCCATATTATCAGACAGCGAGATGTAGAAGGAGTCATCACTGTTTGGTGGACGGTACAACACACATATGAACAAAAGGTGGGAGCGAAGGGGAAGCCGTAGCCAAAGGTATTCCTGGGGGTGAGGTGGAGAGAGGGCAGTGGAGGGCGAGTGAGGAAGAGAGTTTTTTATAAAGATAGCAACCCCACCTCCAGGACGAGGCTCAGGTCTATCATACCGGAGGAGGGAGTAACCTGGGAGAGATACCAAGGCATCAGAGACATCATGAAGGAGGAAAGTTTCTGTTAAGCAGATCACATCTGGTTTGTCAGAAGCAACCTGTATGGAGAGATCAGTCAAGTTTGAGCAAAGGCCCCGGATGTTTGAGGTCCATACCGTTAATAAAGAGGAAGGGGGAGCATCGGATACAGAACAGGGGGGGGGAGGGGTAGGGTAAGATGTGGAAGAGGAGGAAGAGGTAGGGCGAGCTGTTGAAGGTGTGTCAGAGATTTCAGAATAGCTTGGAGAAAGGGAAGAATGGGGCGGACAAAAGGTTTGATGGAGATTGGGTGAGGCACAGTGAGGTGTTATTTGAGGAGGGGGAAGAGCGAGGCAGAAGGTTGGGGGAGATGAAGGTGAAAGTTGGAAGGGGGAAGAAGCAGGGAGGATGCTTTGAGGAGGAGGAGCGAGGGAGAGTCTCGGAGGGGAGGGGTGTGGGGGGAGTTTAGGAGGGAGGGGAGGGAAGGGTCAAGGGGGGAGATTTGAAAGGGATGGGTGATGGGGAGGATTTGGAGGGGAGGGGTGATGGGGAAGTTTTGGAGGGGAGGGGGGATGGGGAAGTTTTGGAGGGAAGGGGGGATGGGAAAGATTTGGAGGGGAGGGGTGAGATTGGATTTTGAAAAGTGTACGATTCATGGGAAACGAACATTTTTTGCAAAATGAGTTTGAGACCTTCGAGTCAAAAATACGTTTGAGGACACTGAAGGAGGGGTGGAGTTCTGGAGAGTTTAGGGAATGAAGAAAAAGAGGAACTGTAATAGCTGGTTTTTTTTTTTTTTTTTGGAATGAATAGATTTGGTGAGCAAGACGAAAGCATCCTTTTGTAGGAGAAGAAGAAAAAGGTGTTATAATATATGAGAGAAAATAGTTATTCAATGGAGAGATTATACATTTCTAACCACGTGATCGTCGCGTGATCGCGAACAACGTGAACGAAGAACGAATGAACAAATAAGAACAACAATTAAACGAATAAGACCTGAGAAGGAAATATTTTTTGGGTTTTTTTTTTTTTTTTGAGTAGAGATATTAAACAAGGAGGTATGGGGTGAACGACTGGGACGAAACAGAGAACGAAAATAATTGCAGCGCATTCGACGAACCGCTGAGAGAAAAACAAAACCACAAGGTCGGAGACGGTACGGTAGCCTAAGCCTACGAGTACTAGGCCTCAGAATACTCGATATGCATTAACCGACGATTGTGTATACATGTACGAAAAATTAGCACCGAAAACTTTCCTAAGGACATGCTATAGGTACACACACCGAAAGATAGATACTGTCTCGACAAAAACACAATTGTGAAAGATTACTTTGCTTCGAAAGCGTGAGCGCATGGAACAGCTTCGAAAAGACGTGACCTCGCCGTGATCTCGCGAGATCTCCAAGATCTTTTGTTTCCTCTTCCTGTACATTTGTTAATAAACCCATCTTTGTTCTTCCTACCTTCTGGTTTCCTCTCCATCCGATCGCATCCGTCCTTTCCATCATTGGGTAAATGTGGAACGATTGAAACCGCTTAGAATCGGGTCTAGTCATTTGTTAATAGCTCGGATCGCGGATTGCTATCCGCTCGGCATTTTTCCATCATATCCGTGGTTCGAGCGGGTGTTATTTCCTCGTTTCCGGCCAGCGTTGGTACTTAGGTATTTGTGAACCCCTAAGTGAACCCCGATGCCTAACAAACCCTACCTACCTAACGCCGCGCCGGGAAGGACATTATAACCCCCAGGACTTGGGTCGGCCAGATAACAAGACAAGGAGATTAACCCCCCCCTTGATAAGGGGAGCGCCGACGTCTGAGATCCATAACAATATATTTCAAACCTCTATAACTCTAAAAAAGTACAAGAGATATGCATACACTTACTGTTACTGACATATAGGAAGTCACGTACGACATTTCATTTGGCACCATGACCTTTGACCTTGAGTGACCTTGAAAGGTCAAACAAGGTCAAAAATTATTTTTTTTACTAATAACTCTGTCAAACATTATCGGATTCCCTTCTAACCAACACCCCTGAAACAAAAAGTACATTCCGGCAAGTCCTCGGTCTCTGTCCGATTTCTAGTTTGTTTGTCTGTTTGTCCGCACAGAATAAATATGATTTTCTCTGCAACCGTTGGTGCGATTGACAGGAAATTTTCACCATAGGTGCAACTCCACCTGTAGAATTTTTAAATTCTAATTATGACGTCATAGGACACAAGGTTCGGCCGCCATCTTGGAAAAACTTTGCACCTCTATCTACGAAAGCGTTGCATAGAAAAAATTGTGACATGGCTCATTGTAAAGAACTCTCCATGTGGAATAAAATATGTTGATGATTGTCATATGTGCCTCTATTATGACATCATAATTCAACAAGTACAAAACTTCATCCGATCAAGATGAAATTTATTGAGCATCTTCTGGGGAATAAGTTGGTGGAGAAAAAAAAATGTCATTGGTCATGTGGTTTGGCCGCCATCCTGAAAAACCGAAAATTTTTGCACCTTTATCTGAAAGCGCTGCATAGAAAAAATTGACATGGCTCATTGTAAAGAGCTCTCCTTGTGGAATAACGTGTCAATGATGATGTCATAGGTGCCTCCATTATGACGTCATAATTCAACAAGTACAAAACTTCGTCCGATCAAGATGAAATTCCCAGAGCATCATCTAGGGATAAATTGCTGGAGAAAAAAAAATAACGATGATGTCATTGGTCACGTGGTTCGGCCGCCATATTTGTTTTATCACAAAAGCCTTAAAAACCACTGTAAGCACGTCCTGGGGAGGGTCTGCCATCTCTGATTGCTCTTGTTATATATTACGATGCAAAGATAAAGTAATTCAATTTTGGGGTCAAGAGGTCAAAGATCAGAGGTCATGTAAAGTTGTAATTATTTCGTTACTGCAATAACAAGAACGGCTGAAGGGATGTTAGTCAAACTTGCTGCAGGTATGTATAATGAGGTAAAGAACTGATGAGATTTTGGGGTAATGAGGTCCAAGGTCAGAAGTCATGTTAAGTAAAAATTACGTTGCTGTGCCAACTCATAAACTGAATGAATGAATGATCGTTTTAAGGCCATTTTCCCCGCTAGAGCAGGGGTTAGCCTTGCGGGCCCCATGACAATCATGGTTCCCTGTTTGAGGCAATGTTTTTACGGCCGGATGCCCTTCCTGACGCCAACCCTTAGTCGCCTCTTACGATGCGCAGGGATACGGTGTACCTATTCTAAACCGGGATACACACCGGGGTCATTCATCCCAGCAAGCTGGTACTCAATTTGCCGACCTCGGAAGGATGACAGGCTGAGTCAACCTCCCTGGCGTTAATTCAGCAATCGACCGGGATTCGAACCCAGGATCCTAGGATCCCAAGCCGGCACGCTAACCGCTAAGCCAACACCAGGCCTAAACTAGTGATGGGATTTTGAACAAACTTGGTATATAATTATATGTGATGCAAAGATGAACTGATTGGATTATGCTATCAAGAGGTCAAAGATCAGAGGTCATGTCAGGTAAAAATGTGATAACTTGAGAACAGCTGAAGGGATTTAAATCAAACTTGGTACCAGTATGTATAATGATGTAAACCTGAACTGATTACATTTTTGGGTGAAGAAGTCAAAGGTCATGTTCAGTGAAAATCCTTTTACCGTGATAATTTGTGAACTGGTGATGTGATTTTGCCCAAACTTGGTATAAATGTATATTGTCATGCAAATATGAACCTGATTATATTTTGGCATAAAATGTGTGGAGTGAGGTGATTTTGGTGAGGTCAGAGGTCATGTCAGGTAAAAATGTGATACTTGGGAACAGCTGAATAGATTTAATTCAAACTTGGTTCAAGTCTTATTGCAATAGAGCAAACATATATGGTTATGTTTGTTTGTATTATTATGTTTGGGGGTAGTGATATGTAGAGTCAGGTAGATTTGTATAGGTAGGTGCTCCAATGATCGTGATAACCATCACCATGTAATTTTTGTTTAGCCGAATGTCGGATAAGTGTATGTTTGTCCCCGTCACGAGGGGGCGAGGCATGTTATTTAGCTCGGGGATTAGGTTAAGTAATTCCCTGTTGGTCGTTACCCTATGTGATTTAGCCTTTGTCCCTTATGGCACCGCACCATAGACAGTAGTGCAGGAAATGCCCGTTAATTAAACCACACTAAATAATAAAATTAACCGGAACCCAGGTGATGCACTTGGGCCGATTACCTCGACTAGAAAGGACGCATCGGATGAAAGATCCGTGAAGATGCGCCCCGAAGAGCCGTGATTGGCCAGGGCTTCTGTTTGGCAGAGAGAATGGTGAGCAAGAAGCGGCGCGCTGATTGGTGGAGAGCTGGACGAGGTGGTGGTGGCCTGCGGGCATTGGTGGAGAAGCGCCGATGAAGTCACGACCCGACGTTATAAGAACTCTCGGACGGACATTTTATCTCTCTCTCCCCTCGCTTTCGCCTTCATCTTGGTCCTGATGGTCATGCTCGCCCTGTTCCGGCCTATCGCGCTCTTCTCCTTCCCGCCTCTCGCTCACCTCTGGCCCTCGACTCTTGCTGACGGTGGTCCTTTGACGAACGATGAGCTGGCTTTTACCGACTCGGCTGAGAGGCAAGCTGCATGCCTGCCATTTGAGACGGACCGTGAGGCCTGCTTCGCGCCGGCACGCGCGGCCTGGTGAACCAAGCGGACTGCGGCCTTCCTTCCCGCCAAGCACAGAGCTGCGTCCTGATGGCGTGGTTGGAGCCGACACCATTCCTCACGAGATACACCAGCCAATCTAAGCTAAGTGCACTAAATAATCACACCATTATTTTCCAACGTTATTTTATCCCTCGTCTGTGTGTAAGTCTGGTGTGCTGGACGTCCCGTTTTGGACTTTAGTTTTACCGTCGTGTTTTTCTTTGTCCCGGCATTCCATTTTAATAAACCTGTTATTTTTGTGCATTTTTAATCCGTGTTTGTTTGAGTTTATTTTCTTTGCAGGCTTTGGGACTGCTGGTGGACAACAGGTAAGCACTTCATCTTCGGACGAGATGTCTGAGGGGACGCCGAACCGGGCGACCCAGGTGGCGATGAAAGCCTGCGCGACGTCCGCCGCCGCGTCGACGCCAAGGGCACGGCCTCCGGCCACCGGGTGGTGCGGTCCACCATGGTGAGGAAGTGGGTGAAACCCCGCGAGGGGGGCAGAGGTCCCACCAGGTCCACGTCCACGTGGACGTGGTCAAACTGGCGTTCCGGCACCGTAAACGGGGCCAACGGGGCCTGGGTGTGCCGGTGCACCTTGGCGCGCTGGCACGCGAGGCATGTCCTGGCCCAGCCGCGGACGGCCTTCCGGAGGCCATGCCAGACGAATTTGTCAGCGATCAACCTTTGGGAGGCCCTCGCGCCCGGGTGGGACAGGCCGTGGGCACGATGGGGCGAGGGAGACGTCGCACAAGAGGGCCGCGCCCGCGCCGTCGAACGGCACCTCGGTGACGCGGAGGCCCGTGACGGCGGTCCGCAAGGCCTGGACGTCGGGGTCAGCGGCCTGGTCCGCTGCCATCCGGGCATAGTCGATGCCGAGGTGGACTGCGTGGGCGACGGCCTGGGAAAGGCAATCCGCCACCGGGTTGTCCTTCCCCGCGACGTGCCGGATGTCCGTCGTGTACTCGGACACGGCCGAGAGGTGACGCTGCTGCCCGGCCGACCACGGCTCGGTGACCTTGCCCATCGCGAAGATCAGCGGCTTGTGGTCGACGAAGGCCGTGAGCGCACGGCCCTCAAGCAGATGGCGGAAGTGCCTGACCGCCAAGTGAAGCCCGAGCAACTCGCGGTCGAAGGTACTGTAACGGCGTTCGGGCAGGCGAAGCTGCCGGCTTAAGAACGCCAGCGGTTGCCAAGCTCCACGCACCCATTGCTCGTGCACCGCGCCCACCGCGTAGTCCGAGGCGTCGGTGGTGAGGGCGATCGGTGCATCGGGCGCCGGGTGCGCGAGCATGGTGGCGTTAGCCAAGGCGAGCTTCGCGCCCGTGAACGCCGCGTCCATCTGCTCGGTCCAGGTAACGTCGCCTTTGCCCGGCTTACCTCGGAGAGCTTCGTGCAGGGGGCGCAGGAGCTGGGCGATACGGGGCAGGAACCGATGTTAAAAGTTCACCATGCCCAGGAACTCCTGCAGCCCCCTGATCGTGCGGGGGCGCGGAAACCCCTTCACCGCCTCCACCTTGGCCGGCAGGGGGACGGCTCCGTGCCTGGTGACGCGGTGCCCCAGAAAATCGAGTTCGGCGATGCCGAACCGGCACTTTGCGGGGTTCACAATCAGGCCATGCTGGCCCAGGCGTTCGAAGAGCGTGCGGAGGTGGTGTAGGTACTCTTCGCGGGACGCGCTGGCGACGAGGATATCGTCCAGGTAGACGTATACAAAATCCAAGTCTCGCAGGACGCTGTCCATCAGCCGCTGGAACGCCTGAGCCGCATTCTTCAGACCGAAAGGCATCCGCAGGAATTCGAACGGCGTGATGACCGCCATCTTCGGGACGTCCTCCGGCCTGACGGGGACCTGATGGTAGCCGCGTATGAGGTCCACCTTCGAGAAGGAGGACATGCCCGCCAAACGGGCGGAAAAGTCCTGAATGTGGGGGACGGGGTAGCGGTCGGGAGTGGTGGCGTCATTGAGACGGCGATAGTCCCCGCACGGTCGCCATCCCCCCGCCGAGCTTCGGCACGATGTGCAGCGGCGACGCCCAAGCACTCTCCGAGCGCCGAACGATGCCGAGTCGCTCCAGGGTAGCGAACTCCGCTTTTGCTACCGCCAGCTTCGTCGGCTCGAGGCGGCGTGCCCGGGCGTAGACCGGTGGCCCGACGGTGGGGATGTGATGGGCCACCCCGTGCTTGACGGCCCCCGCCGAGAAGGTGGGCCGCGTGATGGCCGGGAAGCCGGCGAGGAGGCGGGTGAATTCGTCCGCTGCCGGAAGCGTACAGATCAACGTGGCCGGAACCGAACCGTTCGGCAAGCTGCTTGGCAAGCCGCTCGGTGAGCCGCTCAGTGAG
The DNA here is from genome assembly GCF_964187855.1 of Myxine glutinosa. Classification (NCBI taxonomy): domain Eukaryota; kingdom Metazoa; phylum Chordata; class Myxini; order Myxiniformes; family Myxinidae; genus Myxine; species Myxine glutinosa. The sequence goes on from NC_136270.1 coordinate 57,151,476, forward strand.
CTGCTCGACGGGCTGGGCAGCGCACAAGCGAGCGAGCTGAACGTCTCGGCCTGGACAAGACGTCTGTGCTTTACGTCGACCAGGAGCCCATTGGCGCACAGGAAGTCCGCGCCAAGCAATGCCATGGGCACGTCGGCGGTGACGAACGACCATCGGAAAACCTGCCCTCCGAACCGCACAACGTCCTCGTGATGCGCCCAAAGGAGAAGTTCGTATTTTCGATGGGGCTGCCTTAGTCCATCATTTGGAGCCTAAGAAGTGCAACAGTGTGATCAGGACATTTGGTGACTATGCACAGAAACAGGTCCTTCCGTACATTGCCCGAAAGTTAAATGAGGGGACTGTGATGCGTGTTGATGTGGTGTGGGACACCTACAGAACGGACAGTCTCAAAGAAGGCACCAGGCTTGGTCGTGGCACTGGCATACCACTCCATGTGACTGAACAGACATCCGTGCCACGAAACTGGAGCAGCTTCCTTCGTGTAGATTCCAACAAAAAGACATTATTCAGTTTCCTTGCTGATTCCCTGCAAACGATGCCTATTCCAGAGGGAAAAACACTTCTTACAACCTTAGAAGAAGAGATTAAATCAAAGCCCCCTTCTGATGTTTCTCAAATTCAACCATGTACGCATGAAGAGGCTGATTCACGAATGATGCTACATGCTTGGCATGCATATCAGCAGGGGTACAGAAGTATCGTCATTCATGCAACAGACACGGATGTGGTTGTGTTGGCTATCGCAATGGCAAGCATTATGGACGGTTGTGCAATGTGGTTGGCATTTGGACATGGAAACTATTTCAGGCACATTGCTGCTCACACTATTGCGACTCACATTGGCCCTGAACGCTCATGGGGGCTTCTATTCCTGCATACTGTTTCCGGATGCGATACTGTTTCTGCCATATGTGGGATTGGCAAAAAGACTGTGTGGAGCATATGGAATTCCATGCCAAACTTGGGGGAGGTCTTCAATCATCTCTCACATGCACCAGCGGAAGTAACAGATGATGACATGGACAACATAGAGAGGTTCTTCGTTGTTCTGTACAGAAGAACTTCCTCTCTGAAGAAAGTGAACGAAGCACGCAAGCAGCTGTTTGCTCAGGGAAATCGGCAATCGGAAAATATTCCACCGACAAAAGAGGCACTGCGTCAACATGTGAAGAGGGCAGTCTTTCAGGCCGGTCACATCTGGGGACAGTCCCAAATTGCTAATCCAGAGCTGCCTTCACCTGCAGATTGGGGATGGGCTAAAAATGCAGATGATGTCTGGCATCCATTTTGGACAGTAATGCCAGAGGCGTCAAAAGGGTGCCGAGAGCTGATCAAGTGCAAGTGTAAAAAACGGTGTTCTGTAAATTGCAAATGTTCTGCTGCTAATCTACCATGCACAGAACTATGTTTCTGCTCTGGACAATGCTTCTGAGATGAGCAGTAGGAGAAGTAAAACGGATGGAAAAAAGCTTGCAGCATGTTACGGCTGCCAACTGGTACGAAATATACTTTGAAATGAGCTCTTTGACTTGTTATATGATTTGTCAACTAGGGATCCATTGAATTGGTATTGCTTTTGCAAAGAACCCGGGATTTTCAACATTTCGTCTTGGCGGCCATATTGGAATTTAAAATGGCGGCCATACCGTTTGTCAGACATTTCAAATTATTGCATTATTGAACTCAGCATGTCAACATACCCTTGTGTACCAAATTTCAGCGCCACAGGTCATTTAGAACCCAAGATAGGGAATTTCAACATTTCGTCTTGGCGGCCATATTGGAATTCAAGATGGCGGCCGGTCCATTGGTTAGATCTCTTGGATCCGCCAATTTTTGAAATCAGCGCCCCAAAATACCCCTGTATGCGAAATTTCACACTTTCTGCCGGAAATGAACATCTTTTTCACATATCTGCCCCACTATATGGTCCATTCGGACCGACGGGCGCGTGTCGCCGAGCTCGGGGAGATCCAGGAGGCGGTCGGCCCGTACATCCTCCGTGAGGCCGAACGTGGCTAGGAGCAGCCGCTTGAGTGCCTCGTACTTGTGGCCGTCCGGTGGGTGGCGAAGGACGGACACAACTCGAGCGGCCGTGCCGGGCCCGAGGGAGGCGACGACGTGGCAGTAGCGCGTGTCGTCGCCGGAAGAGGCGCCGAAGCTGAAACTGGGCTTCGGCTTGGACGAACCAAACTTCGGCCTGGGCCTCCCAAAATTCGGGAAGTTTAACCGACATCGCGTTGTTGGCCATGGCAATGGCGTCGTGTTTAGAAGGATCGCTACGGCAGATCCAACGTCGAGGTCACCAGTGAAGCACGGTGTTACGCGTGCTGCTTGTAAGCAAGGAGGAAGCGGACAACGCGGTAATTTGTAAGAGTCTTTATTCAAGAGCTCACTGTAACACTGAGCTGCTCAGGGCTGCGCGCCCCGTGTATATCGTGAGGCCACGCCTCTCTCCCGGGCGTGGCCCACCCCCACTTGGTGTGCGGGATGATGTCACCACGTCAGTGCTTTCGTGTCCGCCACACCCTCCCCTTTCTTCCCCCGCATTGATAAAGTCTGCAATTTGGGCATCACCTCCGAGTAACGCTCAATTTACCTTCCGTGACTCTCCCGGTGTGAGCTGAGGGAGTCACACGACAGTATGTTTGTATATTGTGACTAAAACGTATTCTTCTTCTTCAAATAAAAATAACACCAAAAACACAGTCCGTGAACTCTTAATTGCATACTGTTGGAATATACCTTTTGACACTTTAGAATGCTGAGACCCCTCAGAACATTGATGACCCTTAAAGTCCCCCAAGACCATTAAGTCCCCCAAGACTAAAGACCCAAAACACCCTGAATACCAAAAATACCCTGAAGATCCAAAAGACCCTAAAAGGGGGTCTACAAGGTCTTAAGGATATTTGGGGGTTTTCAAGGTCCTTGGAGGTCTTCTGGACATCTTGGATTATCGGGGTCTTTTGGGTCCTCTGGGTCTTTTGGGTTTTTGGGGCCTCGGGATGTTTTGGGTCCTCGAGGGGTTTTTGGGTATTGTGAAGCCTCTGGTTTTTGGGGTCCTCTGGGCCATTTGGATATTTTGGGTCGTCGGGGGGGGGGGGGGGGGGATGGTTTGGGTCCCTTGGGTGAAGTATTTCCAGTTACTATTGTGAGTGGCATTAGGTCACCTGTCCAACCAATGGGTGAGCAAACACTTGCTCCATCATATATAGATTATTAACGCACAGGTTGTAAACCTGGTGCGTTATAGCGTTTGCCTGGGAATTTCTGTCTCTCCAAAAGTGAAGCTCCGTTTCTGTCGCTCAGATGTGTAGCCAGTTTCTGTCGCTCAGATGTGTAAACATGACGTCATCAAATCTATATTTAGGCTAACCATGGGCTACCCCTTTGGCTGGTACGCGGCCGCTCGCTAGTACATAATATAGGATATATTTGTTATATGTTATGTTATAGGATATATAGGATATATGTTATATGATATAGGATATATATAGGATAGGTTATAGGATATATATGTTATAGGATAGGAATATAGGACCCAAATGACCCAGAGGACCCAAATGACCCAGAGGACCCAAATGACCCAGAGGACCCAAATGACCCAGAGGACCCAAATGAACCAGAGGACCCAAATGACCCAGAGGACCCAAATGACCCAGAGGACCCAAATGACCCAGAGGACCCAAATGACCCAGAGGACCCAAATGACCCAGAGGACCCAAATGACCCAGAGGACCCAAATGACCCAGAGGACCCAAATGACCCAGAGGACCCAAATGACCCAGAGGACCCAAATGACCCAGAGGACCCAAATGACCCAGAGGACCCAAATGACCCAGAGGACCCAAATGACCCAGAGGACCCAAATGACCCAGAGGACCCAAATGACCCAGTTGTAAACCTGGTGCGTTATAGCGTTTGCCTGGGAATTTCTGTCTCTCCAAAAGTGAAGCTCCGTTTCTGTCGCTCAGATGTGTAGCCAGTTTCTGTTGCTCAGATGTGTAAACATGACGTCATCAAATCTATATTTAGGCTAACCATGGGCTACCCCTTTGGCTGGTACGCGGCCGCTCGCTAGTACATAATATAGGATATATTTGTTATATGTTATGTTATAGGATATATGTTATATGATATAGGATATATATAGGATAGGTTATAGGATATATATGTTATAGGATAGGAATATAGGACCCAAATGACCCAGAGGACCCAGAGGACCCAAATGACCCAGAGGACCCAAATGACCCAGAGGACCCAAATGACCCAGAGGACCCAAATGACCCAGAGGACCCAAATGACCCAGAGGACCCAAATGACCCAGAGGACCCAAATGACCCAGAGGACCCAAATGACCCAGAGGACCCAAATGACCCAGAGGACCCAAATGACCCAGAGGACCCAGAGGACCCAGAGGACCCAAATGACCCAGAGGACCCAAATGACCCAGAGGACCCAAATGACCCAGAGGACCCAAATGACCCAGAGGACCCAGAGGACCCAAATGACCCAGAGGACCCAAATGACCCAGAGGCCCCAAATGACCCAGAGGACCCAAATGACCCAGAGGACCCAAATGACCCAGAGGACCCAAATGACCCAGAGGACCCAAATGACCCAGAGGACCCAAATGACCCAGAGGACCCAAATGACCCAGAGGACCCAAATGACCCAGAGGACCCAAATGACCCAGAGGACCCAAATGACCCAGAGGACCCAAATGACCCAGAGGACCCAAATGACCCAGAGGACCCAAATGACCCAGAGGACCCAAATGACCCAGAGGACCCAGAGGACCCAAATGACCCAGAGGACCCAAATGACCCAGAGGACCCAAATGACCCAAATGACCCAAATGACCCAAATGACCCAAATGACCCAGAGGACCCAAATGACCCAAATGACCCAGAGGACCCAGAGGACCCAAATGACCCAGAGGACCCAAATGACCCAGAGGACCCAAATGACCCAAATGACCCAGAGGACCCAAATGACCCAGAGGACCCAAATGACCCAGAGGACCCAGAGGACCCAAATGACCCAGAGGACCCAAATGACCCAGAGGACCCAAATGACCCAGAGGACCCAAATTATATGTATGTTTCTATGATGATGTATGTTTTGGTGAAAGTACATAATGTGAATACTAGTAGCAATTTTACAAAAACCATGGCATAATTTCAAATCTTGACCCGAGATGATAATTATGCTACATCATAATTTCCATGTGCCAACCTGGGCGGAATCCAAGTGGATTCACTTGACTTGTTTTATTAAAATTCGAGTATTATACTTGAACACTGTGTGGGGTATCATGTTTTATGAACTCTGTAGCTGTAGAATAGCAAAAATAATATCATGTTTTCTTTTTAAAAATGCATTTTATCTTTTTCTTTTTTTAAATACATAGCTCCAACTTTATGAAAAAATTTAAATTTCGATTTTCACAAACAAAAATGTATTATGAATGGCTTGCAACCATTTTCATTTGTGCTTGGATGTGTAAGCCAGGTGGTTTACTGTACATGATTATGGTGATGGTTGTTGTAACTGAAGAATTAAACATTGTGTTGCCCAGGTACACAACAGTGGGGAGATTGTGTGCTTGACAAGTGGTGGCTGCCCTTGGAAGGAGCACCTCTTTGATTTGGAGGTGGAGCTTGGTTTGAGTACGCCCATAAAATTTGTGCTCTATCTGGACCAGAACGGTGGATGGCGTGTGCAATGTGTTCCCATTCTGATGCACTCCTTTCAAAACAGGTCTGGTATTTGAGTAATTTGTATCTACTAGGGCGTGCCCGTACTATATATATATCTAAAATTATATCCCCCCCCTCTATTTACATGAAATGGTTTGGTCCATTCGCAAAGCCAAAGCGAACGGCTTGCGAGTACGGTGACAATCCCCCCCTCTATTTACATGAAATGGTTTGGTCCATTCGCAAAGCCAAAGCGAACGGCTTGCGAGTACGGTGACAATCCCCCCCCCCCCCCTCTATTTACATGAAATGGTTTGGTCCATTCGCAAAGCCAAAGCGAACGGCTTGCGGAGTTTGGTAAATAAATCGCCATAGCTCGGTAACTACTTCTCCGATTAATATGAAACCTTGAAAAGGCACATCCTCAGGTCCCCAGCAATATACCTGGCAAGTTTCAAGTATATCGGACCCGTGGTTGTCGAGAAACAGCGGTCACAGACAAACAAACAAACACACAGACACACACACAGAGATTACTGGAATTATAGATAGATAAACATAGGGGCAATACCCCTGGGCACTCACCTGGTAGAATAAAGTCGTATACTACACTGGCTAAAGGTATTTTAAACTGTATCATGACATTTTGAAGCAATTTCAATGGTTTCCAGAAGACAAGGTAGCATGTACAATCAAACTAATGTAATAATAAGACTTTTGAACAAAAATACCTATTTTGCCCTGCTGCCCTGCTGCCCTGCTGCCCTGCTGCCCTGCTGCCCTGCTGCCACGCCCCTAGTCTAAATCTGATGTGCCCATGTTTTTTGTCGTGAAAAGTTACCTCCCATGGAACCCCTCTTCCCTCTATAAGTCACTTCTTTAGGCTGTCCATGATTCACAACTGAACAAACATGTTCACAAATAGGGATATAATAATATACATACATGGATGATGCATGGCTTAAGAATAATGTTTTATGACTTTGAATTTGTGACCTCTGGTAAGACGGGGTTTTTTCTTCAAACACCCTCATGGGCTTATTTTAACTCGCATTCGCTTTCTGTTTTCGTTTTTGGTAGTCGCTTCGATGGTTGAACAACAACAACAAATTTGGTGAAAATGTGATAAATTTTGACTAACAAATTTTAAGGATTTAATGTGGGAAATTATGACCATTACAACAAAGTACAACCTTCTCCCCTCTCATTCTCTTCTCCCCCACCCTCACCTCCCTTCCTCCCCTCGTCCTCCACCTACCTTCCTCCCCTCCTCCTCCCCACCTTCTCCCAATCCCTCCACCTTGCTCCTCTTCCCTTCCCTCCCATCCCACCTACTTTACTTTCATTACCACTCCCCCTTTCTCCCTTACCCCACCCTCACACCTCCCCTTCTCTCAACCCCCCCCCCCCCCACCTCGCATCTTTTTTTTTTCTTTCTTTTTTTTTGTATACAAAGTTGAGGCTCGTGTACCAAAAAAGCATAAACATAATTCCACGATAAATAATTCCACTCTAAAAGACATGAGTTTAAAGAAATTCTCTCTCAGTGAGTTTGTGGCTGGATGGAAAACCTGTGGCTGGATGACTTTGACACCATAAACAGTGCGTCAGCTTGTCAGGATAATTCATTGGATTGAATCGGGAATCGATTTTCCATCTACCAGGAGTGAGTACAGGATCCCCTCTCTGCGCCGCCCGCTGCTCACAGTCTTCAGGCTGCATCTGTGGTCACCTACCATAAAAGTAGTCTCAGTGCCATCATCCACAAACTCCCCTGTAGTTTCCATCTTTTGTCCATTGCACCAAATTTCCATGGTATCTTTTTCAAGCACCACTCTCATGTCCACAGCGTCCAAGTGCAAGCGTCCAAGCGTCCTCCCCTCTCTTCATATTCCCAGACGAAGCGACTCTGTGTTGCCCAGCAATGCCATGTACTTTTGCTAGTTATCCAATAAAATGGCCTTTATTGAACCACAAGCAAAACTAGCCAGTGTTGCCGAGCAACGCAGTTACTTCGTGCCAGGGATATGAAGAGAAGAGAGGAGAGTAGAGAGAGGGGGGGTTGCAGCGGGAGGGAAGGGGAGAGGGGGAGGGTGACGAAGAGAGTGGATGGGAGGACAAAGGGGGGGGGGAGAGGAGGAGAAAGGGGGCTGGAGAGGAGAGGGAGGAGAGAGAAATGGGGGAGAGGGAGGGGAACGGAAGGGGAGAGAAATGAGGGTAGGGAGGGGAGAGGAATGGGGGAGGAGAGGGAGGGAAGACGAATGGGAGGGGGAGGGGAGAAGAGGAAAGGGGTGGGGAGAGGGAAGGGGGGTGGAGGGAGAAAGGAGGGAATGGAGAGGGAAGGGAATGGAGAGGGTGTGAGAGGGTTGTACGTAACATTTGTGATGGTCATCATTTCCCACTTTATATCCATAAATGTTGTGAGAGGAAGTTAAAATTTATAGGATTTCCAACAAAGTTGTTGTTGTGGAGTGTTCAACCACTCCAATGACCACCAAAACTGAAAACAAATCAAATCGGAGTTATAATAAACTCACGAGGTCCTGAAGAGCATTTGAGAAGATCATCTGACCCATCATGATCAATCACCACATTGTCTTTAAAGGCTGGAAGTTGTTCAAAATTCATCAGATTTTCACCAATTTGTTTTACCAGGGCCTTCATCGACTTTAACTTGCTACTAAAACAGAAAACGAAACCGAGTTAAAATGACCTCTTGGGGTCGCCTGCTTTCACTGTACCACCCTATAATAACTGACACCATGAGGTAAATTAGTTGAAATATATCGGATTTTCGCCGAATTTGTTTTACCACGGCCTTTGTCAACCCTAAAACCGAAAAGCCCACTACAAAAGTCAACCTGCTCTTAAAACCGAAAACAGAAATCGAATCCGAGTTAAAATAAAGCCGTGAGGCCGCTCAAAGCATAGAAGGAAGAATGACTGATCCCCTTCATTCCCTTCATCCCCCTTCCCCATGTTAAATCCTTAAATGCTGCAAGTTGGTCAAAATTATAGGAGTTGCACCAAATTTGTTGTAGTCGAGCTTTCAACCATTTCGGTGACTACCAAAACTGAAAGCATGAATCAAATCAGAGTTGAAATGAGCCCGTGAGGGTGTTTTAAGCAAAAACCCTGTTTTTATCAGGGGAAATTCATTTCAAAGTCATAAAACATGATACTTCAGCCATCCGTCGTCCATCCTAACATAAAGCAAAAGCTTCGGCACATGATGATGTTCATAACATTCACCAAAACCTTCATTTAGACAACTTTATTTGCCCAAAACCGCATCGAGCCAAGATCAAGCCGAGACCAACATTCTTGCACTTTCTTTGAGGTCGTATGTCAAGTTTGGGGCCACTTGGTTTCATGGTTTTGGAGTTATGGAGGACCCACACACACACACATTGCCGTTTATTATTATTATTGGGGGAAATGCCAGGGAGATAGAAAAGGCCCCTTTCTATGGTTTGTTCCATGTGGCAAACTATGGAAAAAAGGGACATTCCTTCGCTTGTAGAAAATGTCAAACAATAGAGAAGAAGCGACATTCAAAAAAACTCGTGTGCCTGCTGGACTACCCTTGTGTTCTTAGGAGGAACCAAGGAATGCTCTCGAAAAGTTCATATAAAGGGGCGCCCGACATCTGGCAAATAAAATACATTTACTTCTTCATGCAGCTGCATGAATCAAATTGACGCCTCTTTATATGAATATTTATAGTTACTTGGTTCCTCATAAGAACACAAGGGTAGTGCAGCATTCACACAATAATTTTTTTGAATGTCCCTTCTTTTCTATTGTTTGGCATTTCCCACAAGTTACGGAATGTCCCTTCTTTTCCATAGTTTGCCACATGGCGCATACCATATACAGGGGCCTTTTCTATGGCCCTGGCATTTTTTCCCCAAGATACATTTTAAATACGAACAAAATGCATTTGTTCAGCGTACAAGACTTTATTCAAGACGATATAAAAGACTTGAAAAAGTAAGGGGAAAAAAATATTCAACCCAGATGGGACTCCAACCCACAATCCCCAGCTTTTGGGGTCTGATGCCTTATCCATTAGGCCATTGCACAAGACAGACCCCGCAAACACCCCAAATCAACCTGCTCAACAGTTTTGCCCTTGTTGTGGGTGGCATCATCCGTTCCAGTGCAGATCGAAACACTTGCAATGCCAAAGGTGCGTGTAGTGGTGCCTTGAACAATCCTCTATTCTATCAACTTTCTGCCAGTTGAAGTGTGACAATGATAGGCAGAACAACCTGTGGTGTTTTTGTTTTTGAGTTTTAATATCTATATATATATTGTATACAGAGTCGAGGCTCGTGTAAGAGTTATCTTGTTTTTGGATTCTACTTCAAAATCTCATCAGATTGTACATATTCAGCCAACTGAATTGTGTTTTGATTTTGGCATCAGCTACAATGAACATTGAATAATATAATGATCGTGGTTTTAAAACCCCATGTGGGCTAAGCAGGTGTGTGCCTCTGTTCCTCGTGCCAGGTTGTCACTGCCAGAACCTTGGAGGGGTTTGCGTGGTGAGTCTTTGAGCCAGATCACGGGAATTCCGGATTGCATCTTTGTTCATGCAAATGGATTCATTGGAGGAAATGCGAAAAAAGAGGGTGCACTCGCCATGGCTCGTGCTGCACTTCGACTGGAACTTTGTGCAGATAACGAAGGAAATGCCGACAAGCAATCGTAATTATTTCATCCATGTGCATCATGTGACTGTCGGTCTACATCATCACTGGGAGGGCTGCTTTGCTCATGCAGTGTTTCTGTAGGTAAGGAAGTGATAACCTAACCACTCTTCATGAGGTCATGAACATCCACCAACTAATACTAGCAGATGGGAACACAGCTTGAGATCGATCTGAGGGTATTGCACACTTGTTTATGCAACACCCTTCCCATTAAGGAGTATCAAACCCAGACTGGCTCAAGGGCTAGTGCACATGCCCTCTGCACAATTCTCCCAGAAAACTATTAATGGGGATTGGGCACCATGGATGGCAGTACCCATGTGACTAATAAATTAGTGGAGTAATGAAAGCGCAAGTATTTTATGGAAAATACCGTGTGATATATGGGGTGGTGTAGAGGGCAAAATAAATTGTAGAACAGCAAGCAGATGCAAATGGGATTGTCAATAAATCTGGATCTGTTCTTTTCTTTCTCTTTTCCTGAATCAAACAAATAAAATGCATGGAACTTCCTCTCCCCGATTATTGTGGTTGTAAAAACTCCTTTTACTTGATGTCTAGATGTCTTGAATCAATGACTGACTAAATGCACCATTGGAGTATCAAAGATGGAGTCATCAGGAGGAACCTGGAGAGGATTTGGGTTTCGGCTACGACTCCTCTACCCCCAAACCCATCCAGCTGCAGCCAGGTTAACCCTACAAAACCTACTTGCAAGATTCACCCTTCTGTAGACAAAGAAAAGAAAGGAGAGATGGAGGACGAGAAGAAATCACGGACATTAACAGAGCACGCACGCACGCACACACACACACACACGTTTTGCCCCAACCCTAACTGAGATCATTTTTGTCCCCCGTCGCACCGCGGAGCGAAAGGGGGACTATGGTTTTCCCCTCCGTCCGTCCGGGCGTGCGTGCATGCATAAGCGAACGACCGCATTCGAATTTGGTGTGGATGTGCAACCCATGTCAAAATCCAAGATGGCCACCGCCATGTATGTCTGATGCCTTGTATGGCTGAACCTTGTGAGATGAATATCTTGAAAAACAAGCATTCTGAGTATTGCGCTGCAATACATGTCCCCTACCAAAGTTCAAAGTGCCATAACTTTGTCAAAAATGATCGAATATGCAAATTTATGCACGGTTGATGCTGGTTTTCAAACTTGATCTGAGTTATGCTGAGACACGTGTGTCACGCCTCACCTCGTTGATAAGCCCGCAAGGTCGCTCCGTGGAGCGGCCTGCACGTATTGCACTGTGTGAATTATATAAATTATTACCAACTCACGGTCTGAGGTACTAGCGATTCAAGAGATATCCATTTTTTTATGGCACATTGGAGAAGCCAATGCGAGGTTTCTTCTTCCTCAGCTTGTCACAACTCTGTCAAATGCGATTGATTTTAAAAAAGTCAGAATTTGACCAAATCTGCTTTATTCGTTTGTTAATATACCTCAGCTGTTGACAAATCTTAAATTAGAATTTTGTTTGAGGTTAAAATGACCGCGACAGGTCGTGTCCAACGATGCTTTCAGTCTGTACATGTGATAAATAATTAAATCCGCACACTTGACGCCTCTTCTTCTTCTTCTTCACGCAATAACAACTTCTAGCTTCCAGATCGTACATCCAATCATCTTGAAATTTTGCACACTTGTTACTCATCACGACTTCTACTATAGTATGAAGTTTCACGTCGATCAATAAAGCGATTCAAGATATCCATTTTTTTAAATATTTTCGTTTAATTAACGATATCTGCCAAACCACGTGAGCTATCGCAAATTCCAAAAGGACATTTTAGTAGACTGACATGCGGAACAGATCTGTGAAGTTTCCCCTCGATTGGATCAAAAATGAGGGAGGGGCTCGGTTTTAAAGGTTAATGCTTAAAAACGTCATAACTCTGAAACCATGTGACGCATGACGTCATGCTCGCTGACTTTTTTGTTCGTCATGGGTATGCGGTTCTACCTGCAAAGATTGGCCTCGATCTGTTCAGCCGTTGCAGAGAAAAAGGGGTTTTCGTGTTTTCACGAAAAACAATATGGCGCCCGAACCACGTGACCTGTGACGTCATAATTACCATTAAAATATTCTACAGACAGAGTCCCTCCTATGGTAAAAATTTGATCTCAATCGGTCCTATTATTGCAGAGAAAATCTTTTTTAAAGGAAATTAAAACTTAAAATGGCACTGAGTTAAGGGTCATCAGAATTATCAGAATTCCCAAAGTTCAAAGTGCCATAACTTTGTCAAAAATGATCGAAACGTCGTGAAGTTCGAACTTGATCTGTAACTTATCATGAGGAAACGATGTGCCAAGTTTGAAATCATCAGCATTACGAGTTTAGAAAAAAAGTCCGGAAAACTGTTCTTTGCGTGACGGACTGACAGACTAACGGACTGACAGACTGACAGACGGAGGGACGGCGTGCAAACCTATAGTCCCCTCCGGTGTACACCGGTAGGGGACTAATAAGCGAAGTGCCAACTTCTAATCTGGTGTGTGGGTGTATCTCGGCATAAGGAAGAACGCTATTGAAAATTGTGTCGCCACGTCAAAATCCAAGATGGCCGCCTTGCGTCTTCCACTTTGTCAACTCGCATCACTTCACTGACGGGGGACCTAGGCATAACGCTTGTTATTTCTCATGTCCTTGCAATTTCTGCAAACAAAATTAACATTTCTGCTTTGCTTATCTTATGTTTACTGGAATTGCGATTCTCCGTTAACAATTTGAAAAGCACAACATTCATTCGGCTTGCATGATATCCCATTGGTATGTGCATTCGCGTCTAAGCTGTTTAGCCTGGATTCTAATCTCGATGGAGCTCTAAGCTCTACTCCCGGTGTTTTGCAGGCAGGCCGATTCATCAGTGGTTGTCGTTCGTGTCCCTCGGATGGTCGTTAAACCCAATCGCTAAATGTTTGTCCCAGTGGATGTTAAAATCCCACGGTGTGCTTTGTGAAGACTACACCTGCAGGCGACACCATGAATGAATTCCAAATTTCCTTTTCTAACCTATATGGGGAACTGCATCAGTGGCACAGCTGTGTCCCCAGCAAATTATGCTACCTGCGACCAAATGCTGCATACGAAAGCAGTATTATTCATTAAAATATTCAGAAAATGGAATGGCCAAACTAACCCTCATGTTTGCCATTTTCTTTTGACAAACTAAAAAACGTTTCAAATATTTTTCCAGCACCTTCCATATCATTACCTTATTGTACTTCCCTACATATTTAGTCATGACGAAATCACCATTCCCCACTGGGTGAGATGCTTGTACTCCCGCTTCCAACCACCGAGATTCTGACTATGCCATATTTGAAAGATCAGTAGTAGGGCATGGATGCCTAAGCAATGCTTTGTTTTTCTGTGTTCATGCTGGATGAGATCATCAGATCGTACGTGAGCATTATGTATGTCCTTGTTTTCAATGATTGCTTTTGGTTCATGTTTCCATGAGTTTTGTGGAACTGGGATATGGACATTTCTGCAGATGTGCCAGTGGACTACTCGACATACCTTGTTGTGCCTTTGGGTGTACAGCTGCTCTGGCATGAGTTTTTTTTACATCCCGATAGGATGTGACTCGTGCGTCCTGTTTCTACCTTGCAGAAACTACACTTGTCCGATTGACTCAGTCCCTCCATTTTTATAAATCCATTGGTGTAGTGTCCTTGGTCTTGGGCATTAATAATGATTTGTTCTCCGTCCCAGTTGAGCTGACCTCTTCTGAGCCATTCCAGTGATCCTTCTTTGTCTATCCACAATCTGTCCAATTTATTTTTTTCTCTGCTCTTTTGTCTTTCTCCCAGTTATCACTTTGTATCTGCTGGTATTTCATATTGTATTTATCTTTTTTGCAATCGTTGGGGCTGTATTTGTTGCTGTTTCGGTTTGGTGCATGCCATTTTCCAATTGCACCTGCTTTTGGAAGTTTTTTTTGCAATCTTTCCTGGCTTGTGTTCAAGCTTGAACACAAATTGTATTCGGCAGTCTTGAACTTTTCACATGCTCTGCTGATGCTAGAGTCGGCACTCTGTACACTTCATTGAGTTGCAACAGGCCACCACCTCCTTTCCTCGGCAGGTACATTCTTGGGATGCACTGATTTTTGGTTCACGAGTTATCAAGTGACCACTATATTCGTCATGTGTGTGCGTCTGTCTGTGTGTGTCTGTCTGTCCGCAGCATAACTACCCGATGATATCATCCGATCTTGATGAAACTTGGGTTGGAAGTTGATATCATGATCTAGTTGTGTCCTGCCTAGAGTGGGCGTATTGCACCCATTGTGGGTGGAGCCACGCCCGAAAAATGTCTTTTTAGGGGGTAATCGATTTCAAGCTACGTCTTCTCCGAGGGGTTTGGTGGAATCTGACAGGGGTTTGTTTTTTTTTGTTTGTTTGTTTGTTTTTTGGTGTACAGGGTCGAGGCTCATGAAAGAGCTAACATTTATCAAACAAACAAATCAAACAAACAAGCAAACAAAGTATATAAAAAGGGGAGCGGTCGAAAAGATGGGGAGAGAATGGGAGGAAGCACACAAACACATCATTTGAGAGCAGGGACATCGGGAGATGTTTTTGGAGGGAGAGGGCCTGGGGGGAGGCAGGATAGGTATAAAACGCAAGGACACCGAGGACTTCCAGGAAAGAAGTCAAAAGTCACCTCAAAAAAGTGGATTTGGGATGAAATTAGCGGGGGTAGAAAAGATCAAGGTTTTGGATTGGGGAAGATAAGAGATGGTGGTGAACAGCCGTTTTAAAGACCTGGAGGGAGGAGTGGGATTGAAGAGAGTGAGGGAGTTTGTTCCAGAGGCGGGAGAAAAGAGGAGTGAAGGTGAGCAGCGAGTCTTGATTTTGGCAGTTTAACCATAAGAGGGTTGCAGGCAGATCTTGTGCGACCTGCAGGAATATTTGGGGGACAGAGCCCAGAGAGAGCTGGGGGAGCAAGGCCGGAGAGGAGTCGGTAGAAGACGGAAAGACCACCAACCTGCCTGCGGTGATTAAGTGAAAGGCCCTCGGAGATAGCGTCATCGCGGGAGATTCCAATGATTCTGAACGCTTTGGTTTCAACAGCATGAAGACGAGCTAGGTGTGAGGCAGGAGCACCAGCCCAGAGAGGAGAGCAGTACTCCATTGAGCTGCGGATGAAAGCCTTGTATGTGGTGAGGAGCTCAGGTGTGCCAAGGAAGGACTTCGCACGACGGAGGATGCCCAGTCGGCGACTGGCTTTGGAGGCCAGCTTGGAAATGTGGTTTTCCCAAGAAAGATCATGGCAGATAGTGAGACCCAAAAGCTTGAGTGACAGAACTTCTTGGAGAGGATTATTCAGAAAGTAGATGGGAGGGTTGTCCAGTCGGTCTTTTCGGAGAGACATCGTAAGAGTGTGAGATTTGTCAGGATTGAAAGACATCTTCCACTTGTTTGCCCAGTCTGTGATTTTGTCCAGGTCTGCAGAGAGTGAGGAGGCTGCAGACTGCCGATCTGAGGGATGAGGAATGGAGCGGCAGAGAGTGGAGTCATCAGCAAAGAGAAAGAGAGGATTTTCAAGAGAGTCAGAGAGATCATTGATGAAGACCAGAAAAAGCACAGGGCCCAGAACACTGCCTTGGGGACCTCCAGCCTGAACAGGAAGAGGAAATGAGAGAAACCCATTCAGGGCCACACGTTGACGACGACTAGAGAGGAAGTCCGCCAGCCATGCGTGGAGATTTCCATGGATACCAAAGGAGGAGAGTTTGGTGAGCAGAGCGGGGTGCCAGACCGTATCGAAGGCACGTGATATGTCGAGGGAGACAGCTCTAATTTCCTGTTTGGCATTTAGGACCTCCATCCATTGTTGAGACAGCAGAAGCAGCATGTCCAGAGTAGAGTGACCTGGTCTGAAACCAAATTGATGATCAGAGATCAAGCCATTGGAGAAGAGGAAAGATTTCATATCCGCAGCAATGATGAATTCCATGACTTTGCTGATAATTGGGAGAAGGCTGATTGGTCTGTAGTTGCTAGGATCTGTTTTTGCACCTTTTTTGTGCAAAGCGGTGATGTTGGCTGATTTCCAAGCAGATGGCAGTTGACCTTGAGCAAAAGAGAGGGTGAAGAGAATGGAGAGAGGGAGTGAAAGAGCGGAAGAACAGGATTTTAGGACCCGTGGGCTGATGCCGTCAGGTCCAGTTGCAGAATCAGAGTCGAAGGTTGACAGAAACTTTTCCATCTTGTCAGGAGGAAAGGACACGGAGTCCAGGAGCAGCTGGGTACGACTGGGTATGGTGGGTACAGAGAGGGATGGGTTTGGGACACAAGATTTAGAGGCAAACACAGAGTTGAGGCATTCAGCTTTTTCACGTGTAGAGTCAGCTGTGTAGCTGTTTGAGGTAAGGGAGGGGATGGAGGGGGAACAAACACCAGAAACAGATTTGACGACGCCACCAGGATTTGGAAGAGGGAGACAGATAAGAGAGTTCGGTTTTGAGAACGGAGAGATATTGTTTCCTGGCTCTCCTGAGGGTGGACACACACTTGTTTCTGGCTTTGTGAAAGGAAATGAGATTTCCTTCCGTTGGATTTGCTTTCCAGGAGACGAAGGCAAGTTGTTTCTGGGCAACAGCCTCACCACAAGATTCCGTGTACCATGGACGGGAGGAAGGGTATGACAACTGAAGGCGAGATGGGATAAATCTGTGCATGAGAGAGAGCAATTTACTTTGGAAGAATTCCCAGGATGGGTTGATGTCAGAGGTGGTAGAGATGGGAGACCAGTCCAGATGATTGATGGCTGCTTGAAGACCGTGCCAGTTGGCCTGAGTGAAATGCCAGACTCGTCGACGCTGAGGAGGCTCCCTGAGAATGGTCAGAGAGATGTCCACTTTAACAAGGACATGATCAGATGATCCGATTGGAGCAGAAGAAGAGCAGCAGACATTTTCAGGGAAGTTAGACATAACCAAGTCCAGAGGAGAAGATGCTCCATTGATTGAGATCCGGGTCGGGAAATTGACAGATTGTGTCAGTCCCAGTGAGTCGCAGAAGTCCTTTGCTGAGGAGCCATGGCTGGTGAGAGAGGTACCCACACCCAGCCAACTGGCATGGTGACAATTGAAATCACCACATATGAGGAAGAGAGAGTTGGGATGAGTAGATAGAAGTTGGTCCATATTATCAGACAGCGAGACGTAGATGGAGTCATCACTGTTTGGTGGGCGGTACAACACACATATGAACAAGAGGTGGGAGCGAAGGGGAAGCCGTCGCCAGAGGTATTCCTGGGGGTGAGGTGGAGAGAGTGCAGGGCGAGTGAGGAAGAGAATTTTTGATAAAGATAGCAACCCCACCTCCAGGACGAGGCTCAGGTCTATCATACCGGAGGAGGGAGTAACCCGGGAGAGATACTAAGGAATCAGAGACATCATGAAGGAGGAAAGTTTCTGTTAAGCAGATCACGTCTGGTTTGACAGAAGCAACCTGTATGGAGAGATCAGTTAAATTTGAACGAAGGCCCCGGATGTTTGAGGTCCATACCGTTAATGAGGACGAAGGGGGAGCATCGGATACAGAACAGGGGGGAGGAGGGGTAGGGTAAGAGGTGGAAGAGGTAGGGAGAGCTGTTGAAGGTGTGTCAGATATTTCAGAATAGCTCGGAGAAAGGGAAGGATGGGGTGGACAAAAGGTTTGATGGTGATTGGGTGAGGCACAATGAGGTGTTATTTGAGGAGGGGGAAGAGCGAGGCAGAAGGTTGGGGGAGATGGAGGTGAGAGTTGGAAGGGGGAAGAAGCGGGGAGGACGCTTTGAGGAGGGGAGTGAGAGGGGGGAAATTGAGAAGAAATGAGGGTGGGGAGATTTGAAGGGGAGGGGCGAGGGGGGAGTTTGGGAGGGAAGGGACAAGGGGAGGGATTTGAAAGGGATGGGATATGGGGGAGATTTGGAGGGGTGAGGGAGGAGTCTAGGAGGGGAGGGGCGAGGGGGAGTCTTGGAGGGGAGGGGTGAGGGGGTAGTTTAGGAGGGAGGGGGCAAGGGGGGAGATTTGAAAGGGATGGGTGATGGGGAGGATTAGGAGGGGAAAGGGGGAAGATTTGAAAGGGATGGGTGATGGGGAAGATTTGGAGGGGTGATGGGGAAGATTTGGAGGGGAGGGGTTATGGGCAAGATTTGGAGGGGAGGGGTGAGATTGGATTTTTGAAAGTGTACGATTAATGGGAAACGAACATAAATTGCAAAATGAGTCTCTTGTGACCTTCGAGTTAAAAATACGTTTAAGGATGCTGGAGGGAGGATGGAGTGCAGGAGAGTTTAGTGAATGTAGAAAAAAGGCACTATAGGAGATGGATTTTTTTTTTGGGATGAATAGATTTGGTGAGCAAGTCGAAAGAAGCCTTTTAAAGAAGAAGAAGAAAAGGGTGTTATAATATATGACGGAATACAGATCTTGAGGGGAAAGTCTAAACATTGAAGGTTAATAACAGGGAAAACTATCTGGGGAAATGGGGGAGAAACACGTGGTCGAAGAACGAACGAACGAATAAGAATGAATAAACGAATGAGAACAAGGAATAAGAACGGAGAAGGAAATGTTTTTTTTTTGTTTTTTTTTTAGTTGAGATTTACACAAGGAAGTCGGCTATGGGGTGAAAAGACTGGGAAAACAGAGAACGAAAGTTATTGGAGCACAAACGACGGACCGCTGAGAGAAAAACAAAGCCTCAAGGTTGTACACTGTACAAGGCCTCAAGACACGACACGAATTAACACGATTTTCCATACAGGTATGAAAGATTTGCACCGAAAATCTTCCTCGGGACAAAATATACGTGTACACACCATAAAATAAATACAGTTATAACGAAAATACAAATGGGAACAATTACTTAACTTCGATTTCAAATCGCTCGCAACGCGGCAAAGGCCTTGCTCGCGACGCGGCAAACAGACGATTAATTTATGAAAGATAAACACCGAGAAACTTCCAAGGTGCACACTATAACTTCACACCGAAAGATAAATACAGTTTCGACAAAATACAATTGTGAACAGACTTAACTTTGAAAACGTGAAGACCGTGTGGAGCTTCGAAAATCCCTGCCGCCGTCTCCAAGATCTCGCGAGATCTCCAAGATCCTAATTGTATCAAAAAATTTTTTTTAGATATTTGGGTTTCGAAATTTGGTTAGGCCAATGTCATGTGTCTAGCCCCACGGAGCTCAATTTTTCATTTTCGCCCCAAGGTCAAGGTCACAAGGTCACAAAATTTAGAAAAGTTGATTTTTGATGGTTTTATTACATTGTTCGCTTCCTGATAGGGTGAAATGTCGTACATGATCTTATATTATCACATACACCATGTAATACAAGTTTTCCAACAAATTTCAGAATATTTGACCTTTGAAGGTCACAAAGGTCAAATTTTCAAAGTTGTCGGAATCGAACCGAATTTTCAGTATTGTGTACCTAACTAACCTCATAACTATAATTTTCTATCTCATTTCAAGGTCAGTAACCTTCGTTTTGACATTTCAAGGTCACAAAGGTCAAATTTTCAAAGTTGTCGGAATCGAACCAAATTTTCGAAATCGAACCGAAGAATCCGCTCGCTCGTGAACCATCGTCTCCTGACTTGTGTATCATTTTGTGGATAGTGAGGCGTTTCCTTGTTTTATATCTAATTTATTGATATCTGCTTGTGACCACTTTACTATTCCACAGGTATACTGGAACACTGGTACTGCTAGTTGGTTTATAGCTTTCATTTTGTTTCTTGGGGTGAGATATGTTTTCAGGATTAGCCTCGTTCTACACAGGTATTCTTTGGTCATTGTTTGGCGCATTTTTATGTCAAATTCGGTGGCCCTCTTCTACTCCAAGGTATTCGTAAGATGCTTCGTTGTCTAGCTCCTGTATTGTTGTATTTAGGTCGATTTTTATGTTGTCCTTTTTTGTCGGTCTACCTTGCACGAATGTGCACTTGGCACACTTATTTATGCCAAATTCCATTTGGATGTTGTCGGAGAACCGTTTCACCAATTTCAGTTCTGACAATTTTTCATCGTTCGGTGCAAAGAGTTTTAAATCATTCATATACAGTAGATGTGTCGCATTTCTTGATTCTTTGGACGTTGTTTTATTTGATGTTAGGGTGTATCTGTGTCCTTGTTCACTGATGAGGTTACTTAATGGGTCCAGGGCCAGGCAAAACAGGAGAGGAGAAAGGCTGTCTCCTTGGAAGATCCCGTGTCGTATCTTTACTCCTGGTATTTCAATCTTTCCTTCCGAGTGCTGCAGGATTAGTGTGGTATTCCATAGATCCATGGCTTTCTCAATCAGCTTGATCTTTTTGGGGATTTATCTTGTCCATTTACATGAACTTTATCATCCATGAATGTGGACACTGTCAAAAACGTTTCTTATAGTCTATGTGGACAATTTGTTTTTTCTCGTATTGCAATTTTTGAGTATGGCCTTTTTAGTCCCCTACCAGTATACACCGGAGGGGACTATAGGTTTGCACTCCGTCCCTCAGTCTGTCCGTCTGTCAGTCCGTCACGCAAAGAACAGTTTTCCGGACTTTTTTTCTAAACTCTTAAAGCTAATGATTTCAAACTTGGTACATCGTTTCCTCATGATAAGTTACAGGTCAAGTTCGAACTTCACGACGTTTCCATCATTTTTGACAAAGTTATGGCACTTTGAACTTTGGTAATTTCCCCAACAGTTTTCCGGACGACAGACTGCCGGTAGGGGACATGTATTGCAGCGCAATACTCAGAATGCTTGTTACTGTGGACATTTCCTCAAGATGGTTGCTTCTCCTCCAGGTTTCAGATCCATTCTGCCTCCTTTTTGTTTTCTTTTCAATCTTCATAAATTCCTTTCCAGAATCGTTCAAGTTCATTTTTTTCAGGAGGGGATGACTCATTCTCCTTTCATTTCCCTAGTTTTTGGTGGAATATTTTTGGGTTGTTTTCAAACATCTGGCCTTGTTTTTCTCCTGTTATCCTCGCCAGTTTTTTGTTACCTCCACCACTGAAGGAGGATGGAGGTTATGTTTTCACCCATCTGTCTTTCTGTTTGTTACCGAGTTAAAAATAATAATAATTGACAAGTAGGTTGATTGCTCCGTTTGTGTGTTTGTTTGTAACATGTCAAAAAAAAAATTGCAAGTATGTTGATCACTCCGGTTTGTTTGTGTGTGTTTGTTTGTCTGTCCGCTCACTTATACTTGCCTACAGGTCACGATTTGAAACTGATCTTCACGAAACTTCACCAAATGGTGGAGTTTGTGGTCCGACAAAATCCTATATATTTTGAGGTCAAAAGATCAACATAGGCCAAAGGTCAACAACCATTTAAAATTTCTAAAATCTTCAATTTTCATCAGATTGCTTGAAAATTGAATGCGATTTACAAATCAGGTAAATTAATTCAACCAACAACTATTTTTGAGATCAACATAGGCCAAAAGGTCAACATAGGCCAAAGGTCAACTACTTTTTTCAAATTTCTAAAATCCTCAATTTTCATCCGATTTACTTGAAATTTGAATAGGATTTTCATATCAGCTAACTGAATTCAACCACCAACTATTTTTGAGATCAGCTTCGGCCAAAAGGTCAACATAGGCGAAAAGTCAACCACTTTTTTTGAATCTCTAAAATCCTCAATTTTCATCCAATTGACTTGAAATGTGAATAATATTTACTTATCAGCGAACTGAATTTAACCACCAACTTTTTTTGAGGTCAACATAGGCCAAAGGTCAACCAGTTTTTTCGAATTTCTAAAATCCTTAATTTTCATCCGATTGACTTGAAATTTGAATGGGATTTACATATCGGCGAACTGAATTCAAGGACCAACTATTTTTGAGATCAGCGTAGTCCAAAAGGTCAAGATAGGCCAAAGGTCAACCACTTTTGTTTGAATTTCTATACATACACACTTGTTATATTGACACATACGCACTTGTTATATTGACACATACACACTTGTTATATTGACAAGTACAGATACATTCAAAGTACACCGCCCCATGCCAAATAATTAAATATCCTACCGCGTGGCCTCCGGCGCCCGGCAATACCGCAGTGCAGCCCATAGACAGTGCATTGGGAGGGAGAGATTTTTTTTTTTTTTTTTTTGTATACAAGATCGAGGCTCGTGAAAGAGCGAAATGTACGAAAGAGCGAAAGAGCTCGATGTACAATAAATTGATTGATGAATTGCAGAATTAAAATAAATAAAAGATTATCATAAAATATTTTCTTAATCAATTGGCTGATATCATAACTAAACCACTAGTGCTTCATCTGAAGATGTATCTTTTAGAAATTTAATTAAATAAGTCATTGATAAAAAAATTAATTTATTAATCAATAAATAATTAATAGATTAAATGATTAATCAATAAATCAATAATACCCTTTATAGTCAGATCACTTGGTCATTGTCATGTCCAAATATCAGCTTCCTAGCTCAAAAGGTGCCTGAGATATTGCCCAGATATGAAAGAAAATAAATAAATGATTAATAATGAAAATAAAAAAATAATAATCATAAATATTTTTTAATAGTTAATTGGCTAATAGAATACATAAACCACCACCATTTCATCCGAATCTGTAACTTAAAAAAATAAAATTAATTAAGTCATTCATCGAATAATTAAATAATTAATCGATTAATTAATTAATCAATGAATAAAAATACCCTTTGCAGACAAATCACTTGGTCATTGTCATGTCCAAATATCAGCTTCCGAGCTCAAAAGGTGCTTGAGATATTGGCCAAATGAGAAAGAAAATAAATAAATGATTAATAATGAAAATAAATAAATAATAATCATAAAAAAATTAAATTATTAATCAATTCGGTCAGAGAACACATAAACCACCACCATTTCATCAGAATGTGTAACACTAAAAAAAAAAAAATTGTAGTCATTAATCGAATAATTAAATAATTAATCGATTAATTGATTAATTAATAAATCAAAAATAGCCTTTGCAGCCAAATCACCTGGTCATTGGCATGTCCAAATATCAGCTTCCTAACTCAAAAGGTGCCTGAGTTAATGGTCAGAAGAGAAAGGAAATTTGATTAACTAAATAAGTACTTAATTAATCGCTAATAATTAAATAACTCCTCAATTAATTGATTAATCAAAAAACAAAAAATACAGTTTTTGACAAAGGACTTGCTCACGACTGCGCCGAAATTTCAGCTTCCTAGCTCAAAGGATGGCTGAGGTATCGTCCGGACAAACAAACAAGAAAGAAAACAAGTACAGATACATTCAAAGTACACCGCCCCATGCCAAATAATTAAATATGCTGCAGCGCGGCATTGCCGGGGTGCCTCCGGCGCCCGGCAATACCGCAGTGCAGCTCATTGAGGCTGCATTGGGAGGGAGAGGTGTACACTAATTGATTGATTAATTGTATAATTAAAATCGATAAAAGATTATCACAAAATATTTTCATAATCAATTGGCTAATCGCATAACTAAACCACTAGTGCTTCATCCGAAGATGTATCTTTTAGAAATTTAATTAAATAAGTCATTTATAAAAAATTAAATAATTAATTGATTACTCAATAAATAATTAATCGATTAATCAATAAATAATTAATAGATGAAATGATTAATCAATAAATCAAAAATATCCTTGATAGCCACATCACTTGGTCACTCATGTCCAAATATTAGCTTCCCAGCTCAAAAGGTGCCTGACATATTGGCCAAATGAGAAAGAAAATAAATAAATGATTAATAATGAAAATAAATAAATAATAATCATAAAAAATTAAATTATTAATCAATTTGGTCAGAGAACACATAAACTACCACTATTTCATCAGAATCTGTAACTTAAAAAAAAAAAATTTTTTTGTCATTAATCGAATAATTAAATAATTAATCGATTAATTGATTAATTAATAAATCAAAAATATCCTTTGCAGCCAAATCACCTGGTCATTGGCATGTCCAAATATCAGCTTCCTAACTCAAAAGGTGCCTGAGTTAATGGTCAGAAGAGAAAGGAAATTTGATTAATTAAATAAGTACTTAATTAATCGCTAATAATTAAATAACTCCTCAATTTATTGATTAATCAAAAAAAAAAATACCGTTTTTGACAAAGGACTTGCTCACTATTGTGCCGAAATTTCAGCTTCCTAGCTCAAAGGATGGCTGAGATATCGCCCGGACAAACAAACAAGAAAGATGAAAACAAACAAACAACCAGAGTGAAAACTGAGTACTCTCTTTCAGCGCGCGTCACTGCCGAGCCCCCTTCGGTGCCCAGCAATGACGATTTGCAATGCCTGGAGATGGCATAGGAAAGGAGCGGTGTACAACAAGTACAGATACATTCAAAGTACACCGCCCCCATGCCAAATAATTATCCCACAGCGCGGCATTGCCGGGGCGCCTCAGGCGCCCGGCAATACCGCAGTGCGGCTCATTGAGGCTGCATTGGAAGGGAGAGGTGTACGCTAATTGATTGATTAATTGTATAATTAAAATCAATAAAAGATTATCACAAAATATTTTCATAATCAATTGGCTTATAGCATAACTAAACCACTAGTACTTCATCCGAAGATGTATCTTTTAGAAATTTAATTAAATGTCATTAATAAAAAATTAAATAATTAATTGATTAATAAATAAATAATTAATCGATTAATCAATAAATAATTAATCGATTAAATGATTAATCAATAAATCAAAAATATCCTTTGGAGCCACATCACTTGGTCACTGTCATGTCCAAATATTAGCTTCCCAGCTCAAAAGGTGCCTGAGATATTGGCCAAATGAGAAAGAAAATAAATAAATGATTAATAATGAAAATAAATAAATAATAATCATTAAAAAATTAAATTATTAATCAATTCGGTCACAGAACACATAAACCACAACCTTTTCATCAGAATCTGTAACTGATTTTTTTTTTTTTTTTTTTTAGTAATTAATCGAATAATTAATCGATTAATTGATTCATCAATAAATCAAAAATATCCTTGATAGCCACATCACTTGGTCACTCATGTCCAAATATTAGCTTCTGAGCTCAAAAGGTGCCTGAGATATTGGCCAAATGAGAAAGAAAATAAATAAATGATTAATAATGAAAATAAATAAATAATAATCATTAAAAAATTAAATTATTAATCAATTCGGTCAGAGAACACATAAACCACCACCATTTCATCAGAATCTGTAACTTAAAAAAAAAACATTTTTTTGTCATTAATCAAATAATTAAATAATTAATCGATTAATTGATTAATTAATAAATCAAAAATAGCCTTTGCAGCCAAATCACCTGGTCATTGGCATGTCCAAATATCAGCTTCCTAACTCAAAATGTGCCTGAGTTAATGGTCAGAAGAGAAAGGAAATTTGATTAATTAAATAAGTACTTAATTAATCGCTAATAATGAAATAACTCCTCAATTAATTGATTAATCAAAAAACAAAAAATAGCGTTTTTGACAAAGGACTTGCTCACTGTTGTCCCGAAATTTCAGCTTCCTATCTCAAAGGATGGCTGAGATATCGCCCGGACAAACAAACAAACAAGAAAGCAAGAAAACAAACAACCAGAGTGAAAACTGAGTACTCTCTTTCAGCGTGCGTCACTGCCGAGCCCCCTTCGGTGCCCAGCAATGACGATTTGCAATGCCTGGAGATGGCATAGGAAAGGAGCGGTGTACAAAAAGAGGGAGCGGAAGACAAGATGGGGAGAGAAGGGGAAGCACTCAAACATAACATTTGAGAGCAGGGAGATGTGTGGGAGGGAGAGGGCTTGGGGGGAGGAGGCGTGGGAATGGGGGGGGGGGGGGGAGGGAGAAGTATAAAACACAAGGACTTCCAGGACAGAAGTTGGTATTTCAAAAAAGTGTATTTGGGGTGAAATTAGCGGGGGTAGAAAAGATCAAGGTTTTGGATGGGGGAAGATAAGAGATGGTGGTGAACAGCTGTTTTAAAGACCTGGAGGGTGGAGTGGGATTGAAGAGGGTGAGGGAGTTTGTTCCAGAGGCGGGAGAAAAGAGGAATGAAAGAGTGAAGGTGAGCAGAGAGTATTGATTTTGGCAGTTTAACCATAAGAGGGTTGCAGGCAGATCTTGTGCGACCTGTAGGAATATTTGGGGGACAGAGCCCAGAGAGAACTGGGGGAGCAAGGCCGGAGAGGAGTCGGTAGAAGACGGAAAGACCACCAACCTGCCTGCGGTGAGTGAGTGAAAGGCCCTTGGAGTTAGCTTCATCGCGGGAGATTCCAATGATTCTGAACCCTTTGGTTTCAACAGCGTGAAGACGAGCTAGATGTGAGGCAGGAGCACCAGCCCAGAGGGGAGAGCAGTATTCCATTGAGCTGCGGATGACAGCCTTGTATGTGGTGAGAAGCTCAGGTGTGCCAAGGAAGGACTTCGCACGACGGAGGATGCCCAGTCGGCGACTGGCTTTGGAGGCCAGATTTGAAATGTGGTTTTCCCAGGAAAGATCATGGCAGATAGTGAGACCCAAAAGCTTGAGTGACAGAACTTATTGGAGAGGATTATTCAGAAAATGGATGGGAGGGTTGTCCAGTCGGTCTTTTCGGGGAGACATCGTAAGAGTGTGAGATTTGTCAGGATTGAAAGACATGTTCCACTTGTTTGCCCAGTCTGTGATTTTGTCCAGGTCTGCAGAGAGTGAGGAGGCTGCAGACAGCCGATCTGAGGGATGAGGAATGGAGCGACAGAGAGTAGAGTCATCAGCAAAGAGATAGAGAGGATTTTCAAGAGAGTCAGAGAGATCATTGATGAAGACCAGAAAAAGCACAGGGCCCAGAACACTGCCTTGGGGAACTCCAGCCTGAACAGGAAGAGGAAATGAGAGAAACCCATTCAGGGCCACATGTTGACGACGACTAGAGAGGAAGTCCGCCAGCCATGCGTGGAGATCTCCATGGATACCAAAGGAGGAGAGTTTGGTGAGCAGAGCGGGGTGCCAGACCGTATCGAAGGCACATGATATGTCAATGGAGACAGCTCTAATTTCCTGTTTGGCATTGAGGTCCTCCATCCATTGTTGAGAAAGCAGAAGCAGCATGTCCAGAATAGAGTGACCAGGTCTGAAACTGAATGGATGATCAGAGATCAAGCCATTGGAGAAGAAGGAAAGATTTCATATCTGAAGCAATGATGGATTCCATGACTTTGCTGATAAAATTGGGAGAAGGCTGATTGGTCTGTAGTTGCTAGGATCTGTTTTTGCACCTTTTTTGTGCAAAGCGGTGATGTTGGCTGATTTCCAAGCAGATGGCAGATGACCTTGAGCAAAAGAGAGGGTGAAGAGAACAGAGAGAGGGAGTGAAAGAGCGGAAGAACAGGATTTTAGGACCCGTGGGCTGATGCCGTCAGGTCCAGTTGCAGAATCAGAGTCGAGGGTTGACAGAAACTTTTCCACCTTGTCAGGAGGAAAGGACACAGAGTCCAGGAGCAGCTGGGTACGGTGGGTACAGAGAGGGATGGGTTTGGGACACAAGATTTAGAGGCAAACACAGAGTTGAGGCATTCAGCTTTTTCACGTGCGGAGTCAGCCGTGTAGCCGTTTGAGGTGAGGGAGGGGATGGAGAGGATGGAGGGGGAACAAACACCAGAAACAGATTTAACCAGACGCCACCAGGATTTGGAAGAGGGAGACAGATAAGAGTGTTCAGTCTTGAGAACGGAGAGATATTGTTTCCTGGCTCTCCTGGGGGTGGAAACACACTTGTTTCAGGCTTTGTGAAAGGAAATGAGATTTCCTTCCGTTGGATTTGCTTTCCAGGAGACGAAAGCAAGTTGTTTCTGGGCCGTGTACCATGGACGGGAGGAAGGGTATGATAACTGAAGACGGGATGGGATAAATCTGTGCATGAGAGAGAGCAATTTACTTTGGAAGAATTCCCAGGATGAGTTGATGTCAGAGGCGGTAGAGATGGGAGACCCGTCCAGATGATTGATGGCTGCCAGTTGGCCTGAGTGAAATGCCAGACTCGTCGATGCTGAGGAGGCTCTCTGAGAATGGTCAGAGAGATGTCCACTTTAACAAGCACATGATCAGATGAGCCGATTGGAGCAGAAGAAGAGCAGCAGACATTTTCAGGGAAGTTAGTCATAACCAAGTCCAGAAGAGAAGATGCTCCGTTGACTGAGATCCGGGTCAGGAAATTGACAGATTGAAATTTACAAATTGACTTTAAAAACTTAATTAAATAAAACATTTATAAAAAAACTGGAATAACTAGAACTGCCCCTTTATAACTGCTGGCAGTGATGAACGGTTTACTCCGCCTTTCCGCTTTCATACAACCCCACTTTTGATACAACCCCACTTTCATTGGACATGCTTTTACACAACCCCCTTGGATACAACCCCGACACACACACACACACACACACACACACACACACACACACACACACACACACACACACACACACACACACACATATCCACACAAATGCACATCCCCCACTCCCCCAATACACACACACTCACACACATCCCCCCCCCGTCCCCCACACACATCCCCACACACACAAATCCACACACACGCACACCACCCCCCCCCTCCCCCCCTCAACACACACACACACGCACACCATATCCTTTTTTCTTTTTCTTTTTTCCGTTTAATTAACGATATCTGCCACCCATGGAAGAACGTCGTACCGTTGGAATGACGTCATCCGTGGAGCATGCGGTATGTCAGCGTGAGAACGAAGGTTAGCGTCGATCGAACTTGGTCAAATTTTTCCCCATTGTCACCAAATTTGTGGTGGTGTTTTGCTCGCTCATCCGAGGCAAGACTACAATCGAAATCTGATTTTAAATCGGAGCCAAATTGATGCCGTAAGGTCTGCCTGCACACATGGATCTTTTACTTGAGGAAGAATTCACTTTGAAAATGCGATCAATTTAAAATGTCAGATTTTGAATAACTTCGTCATTTTTCATGGGATTTCCACCAAATAAAAGTTACCATTGCTTGCAGATACCTCTCTTTCTCTCTAAAAGTGAAGACAGGATGAACTTCAGAGGTAGAATTAAGCCTCGGCGGCGGAGAGTTTTACAATGTTATTTTCCAATGTAAATGACAACATAGCGTAGTTTTACGAAAATTCATCAGAATTTGCCCAGATCTGTTGCAGTGGAATGTTAACGCCCTCTCGCGACTGCCAAATCCGAAGACAGAATTTAATTCCGAGCTACCCTTAACTCGTGTGGTGGTTATGTCACATGGCCTGATAAGAAAAAGTGTTGCGGTTCTTCTTCTTCATGCAATAACAACTTCTAGCTTCCAGACTGTACGTCCAATCATCTTGAGATTGTGCACACTTGTTACTCATGACTTCTGCTATAGTATGAAGTTTCACGTCGATCAATGAAGCGATTTAAGAGATATAAATGTTTTTAATATTTTTGTTTGATTAACCATATCTGCCAAACCACGTGATATATCGCAAATTCCAAAAGGATATTATAGTAGACTGATATGCTGAACACATCTGCCAAATTTCCCCTCGATTGAATCAAAAATGAGGGACGAGCTAGGTTTTAAAGGTTTATGCTTAAAAACGTCACAACTCTGAAACCATCTGATGTATGATGTCATGCTTGTTGACCTTTTTGTTCGTCATGGGTATGCAATTGTGCCTGCAAAGTTTGGCCGCGATCTGTTCAGCCGTTGCAGAGAAAAAGGGGTTTTCATTTTTCACGAAAAACAATATGGCGGCCGAACCACGTGACCTGTGACGTCATAATTACCATTATAATATTCTACAGACAGAGTCCCTCCTATGGTGAAAATTTGATCTCAATTGGTCCAATTATTGCAGAGAAAATTGTTTTTAAAGGAAATTAAAACTTAAAATGGCACTAGCACTGAGTGACATGGCCTGGTAGGACAAAATGGTGCGTTTCTTCTTCTTTCAACAATAAAGACTTCGCTTCGAGATCGTACAACCAATCATATTGAAATTTTACACACTTGTTCCACTTAATGAGAGCTACATTGCATTAAAATTTCAAGTCCATCAATGCAGTGGTTCGAGTTAGAAGCTTTTTCGGATTTTCCTTCCATTATTTATTGCGGCCAAACCATGTGACTTATCAAAATGTCTCAAGTAACATTGAAACATCCCCCCATGAGGAACATTTTTGTGAGGTTTCCACTCGATATCTTCACAAATTATGGAGGAGATACCATTTCTAGTTTATGCTTAAAAACGTCATAACTCTGAAACCATGTGATGGATGACATCGTGCTCGAAGGCTTTTTTGTTCGCCATGGGTATGCGATTATGCATGCCAAGTTTGGGCTCGATCTGTTCAGGCGTTTTGGAGAAAATGTCATTTTAGTGTTTTTTCAGACTTTTCACTCAAAACAATATGGCGGCCGAACCATGTTACGTATGACTTCGAAATTTGTTGCATTCTGAGTTTTTTTTAACTAAGCATCTGGGAAAAAAATATCATTTTCAGGGGAGAAAAAATTGTGTTTGATGAATTCTAACCCTCATAACGTTAGCATTTTTAATATACACAATAAATATCTTTTTTGTTCCCACTGCAGAGTTCTTTAGAATGAGCCATTATTCAAATGTTTCCATTCAGCCGTTCCGGAGATATAGAGGGGCAAAGTTGAAGGTGTTTTACAAGATGGCGCCCATACCACGTGACCTATGATGTCATAATTTAGCATTAAAAATGTATTCGAGCCGAGCTGATAATTTCATGAAAATTTCCTGTCAATCCGACCAAGGGTTGCTGAGAACATTAATTATGAAGTTTTCGGAGGTGCAAAATAGGGTGGAAGAATAATAATAAGAAAAACTTTGGGAATAATAATAGGTTACTCTTCATTTCATGGAGAGTAAACCTAATTAATTGATTAATCAATAAATAATGAATTGATTCAGTGATTAATCAATAAATCAAAAATATCCTTTGGAGCCACATCACTTGGTCACTGTCATGTCCAAATATTAGCTTCCTAGCTCAAAAGGTGCCTTGAGATATTACCCAGATGAGAAAGAAAATAAATAAATGATCAATAATGAAAATAAATAAATAATAATCATTAAAAAAATTAAATAGTTAATCAATTGACTAATAGAATACACAAACCACCACCATTTCATCCGAATCTAACTTTAAAAAAATTAATTAATTAAGTCATTCATCGAATAATTAAATAATTAATTGATTAATTAATTAATCAATACATCAAAAACACCCTTTACAACCAAATCACTTGGTCATTGTCATGTCCAAATATCAGCTCCCCAGCTCAAAATGTGCCTGAGATATTGCGGAGATGAGAAAAAGAATAAAGAAATAATGAAAATAAATAAATAATAATCATTAAAAAATTAAATTATTAATCAATGCGGTCACAGAACACATAAACCACCACCATTTCATCAGAATCTGAAACGTTTAAAAAAAAAAATTTGGTCATTAATCAAATAAATAAATAATTAATCTATTAATTGATTAATTGATTAATCAATAAATCAAAAATATCTTACAGCCAAATCACTTGGTCATTGGCATGTCCAAATATCATCTTCCTAACTCAAAAGGTGCCTGTGATCATGGCCAGAAGAGAAAGGAAATAAATAAGTACTTAATTAATCGCTAATAATTAAATAACTCATCAATTAATTGAATAATCAAAAAACCAAAAATACTCTTTTTGACAATGTACTCGCTCACGATTGTGCTGAAATTTCAGCTTCCTAGCTCAAAGGATATCACCCGGTCAACCAAGAAAACAAGAAAGCAAGAAAGAAAACAAGTACAGATACATTCAAAGTACACCGCCCTCATGCCAAATAATTAAATATCCCATAGCGCGGCATTGCCGGGGCGCCTCAGGCCTCAGGCGCCCGGCAATACCGCAATGCAGCTCATAGAGGCTGCATTGGGAGGGAGAGGTGTACACTAATTGATTCATTAATTGTATAATTAAAATCAATAAAAGATTATCACAAAATATTTTCTTAATCAATTGGCTAATAGCATAACTAAACCACTGGTGCTTCATCCGAAGATGTATCTTTTTGAAATCTAATTAAATAAGTAATTTATAAAAAATTAAATAATTAATTGATTAATCAATAAATAATTAATCGATTAATCAATAAATAATTAATCGATTAAATGATTAATCAATAAATCAAAAATATCCTTGATAGCCACATCACTTGGTCACTGTCATGTCCAAATATTAGATTCCCAACTCAAAAGGTGCCTGAGATATTGGCCAAATGAGAAAGAAAATAAATAAATGATTAATAATGAAAATAAATCAATAATAATCATTCAAAAATTAAATTATTAATCAATTCGGTCACAGAACACATAAACCACCACCATTTCATCAGAATCTGTAACTGAATTTATTTATTTTTTACTAATTAATCGAATAATTAAATAATTAACCGATTAATTGATTAATCAATAAATCAAAAATATCCTTGATAGCCACATCACTTGGTCACTCATGTCCAAATATTAGCTTCCGAGCTCAAAAGGTGCCTGAGATATTGGCCAAATGATAAATAAAATAAATAAATGATTAATAATGAAAATAAATAAATAATCATCATTAAAAAATTAAATTATTAATCAATTCGGTCACAGAACACATAAACCACCACCATTTCATCAGAATCTGTAACTGAATTTATTTATTTTTTACTAATTAATCGAATAATTAAATAATTAACCGATTAATTGATTAATCAATAAATCAAAAATATCCTTGATAGCCACATCACTTGGTCACTCATGTCCAAATATTAGCTTCCGAGCTCAAAAGGTGCCTGAGATATTGGCCAAATGATAAATAAAATAAATAAATGATTAATAATGAAAATAAATAAATAATCATCATTAAAAAATTAAATTATTAATCAATTCGGTCACAGAACACATAAACCACCACCATTTCATCAGAATCTGCAACTAAAAAAAAAAAGAAATTTTTTTTAGTCATTAATCGAATAATTAAATAATTAATTGATTAATTAATAAATCAAAAATAGCCTTTGCAGCCAAATCACCTGGTCATTGGCATGTCCAAATATCAGCTTCCTAACTCAAAAGGTGCCTGAGTTAATGGTCAGAAGAGAAAGGAAATTTGATTAATTAAATAAGTACTTAATAAATCGCTAATAATTAAATAACTCCTCAATTAATTGATTAATCAAAAAACAAAAAATACCATTTTTGAAAAAGGACTTGCTCACTATTGTGCCGAAATTTCAGCTTCCTAGCTCAAAGGATGGCTGAGATATCGCCCGGACAAACAAACAAACAACCAAGAAAGCAAACAAGAAAACAAACAACCAAGAAAACAAACAACCAGAGTGAAAACTGAGTACTCCCTTAAAGCGTGCGTCACTGCCGAGCCCCCTTCGGTGCCCAGCAATGACGATTTGCAATGCCTGGAGATGGCACAGGAAAGGTGCGGTGTACAACAACCAGAGTGAAAACTGACTACTCCATTTCAGCTTGGGTCATTGCCGAGCCTCCTTCCGTGCCCGGCAATGACGTTATGTAGCGCCTGGAGAAGGCATAGGAAAAGAGCGGTGTAAGTAGATGAGTATGGCTGATCTTGGGAACCATACCAAAATCCCCCCCCCCCCCCCCCCCCCATGCCTCTAAAACCGAAACGATCTCAACCCAAAATAGGAACTGACTCGCCACAAACTGGAAGTGACCAATTTATTATTTAATTTTCAGATTTCACGATTTTCAAAAAAATTGATGTTCAAAATTTCCATTTTACCATTTTTCCCCAATTTTCATGATTTTCTCGATTTTCTCGAAATAGTAAATTTTTAACCCATATAGTTACAATTTTTGTAAACAACATTGTAATATACCATAGGCAATGCAATCCATCGCTATATAAGAACTCTCATCGCTTACATATTACGAACCATTCGTTTACGTGTTTTTTCAAATATTTGTTTCACAACAACATCATTAACTTGCAGTCAAATGAACAACCTATGCCTTCCAATCAGGATCTGAGAAACCTCGATTGCACAAATAACTTTACAGTTTACCCCTACCAAATCTTGAGGGGTGATACAACAATCAACAATATTATCTCCAGAATCGTTATGCTTATAAAACATCGTTTAATCCCTATCAGAGAATTTTCCTTTCTATCTTCTTTGTGACTTACCAAAAGATTAGGGTACATGGTGATTGAACGACTCCCGGTAGATGCTCCCTCATCACACTTACGCCAAAATATATTTACTATGTTAAGAGGATAGTTAAATTTAGTTTCTCTTACTACGTATGACTTAACCGATGAAAGAATCGCTTCAAATATTTTAATAGTTTCCCTTTCCTCGGATAGTGTAGATGATTGGAAATTGAGCATAGTAAGCGGGAAAGTAAATGACCCGATGATTTTATTATTATCCATACTATTGAGGTAGTTTGGTTTAATACCCCAAGAAAATATCTCTGGCGTTTCAATATATAGTTTTGAAATGTTTTCATCCGAATATTTAATTGAGATCTTGCAAGCTTCTCAGCTCCACTGCGATTGTAGTATTTGGGTGTTCCAAAAATTATATTTTTAATGTCAAAATTAACATAACTCAGTGTCATTTTGTATATATAATATAGTTTTTAACTAAAAATCAAATTACATATAACAAAAAAAATAGTTAATTGGTATCATATAAAATAAATGAACTTTAAAAATAATTGATTTTTAAAAACTTTCCCTATATAAAATTAGAAGTATGAACTCGCATAAAAAGAATAATAGTCACAACACATTGTGATGCTTGTGACCATGATTATAAAACTAATTATTATTACAAAAACCACCTTCAATCCAACAAACACACACACAATCTATGTGTTTTACATATTGTTATGAATTTGGTTAGAGGAATATCTGGAGCCAGATAGATCTGAATAGGTATCATGCTTCATCTGTCTGGATAGGGAATCTATATGTAATAAGTTCTGTGTTTAGCCCGGTTTGTCGGATCAAGTGTATACCTGTGAACATACAAGGACGTTTGTGTGTTAAATAGTTGTAGGGATTAAGTTAAGACCCCTATGTGTTCGACCTGGTGATCATACCTGTGTCCCTTATGGCAACGCATTCTCATATAAATGCTTAGATAGGTCCTTAGTGCACAACAGTAATTAAATTCCCTCCCCTTACAATGACTGACCGGAACAACCAGCAGGCAGCGGCCACGTACAACACCACCATGGCACCAAACATCAAGCGAGGCTGGGAGCCACGCCCAGGAGGACTGTTGATTGGCCAGGGGGAGGGGCGAGCAACACCACAGGGTGCCGATTGACAGAGTAGGGGAGGAAGGGTGATTGGTCAATAGGAGGTACAGAGAACTGCCCCATGATTGGAGGGAAAAGAAGGACTTGTGGTTGGCCACGCGGATGCCATGACATGGGGGGCGGGGAGCACTCGGCCAATGAGAGGACCCCAGTGTGGTGAGAAGATTCTGGAAGACTGGGGTCACCGCACTGGTTGGAAAGAGAAGGAGCTGACCTCACAGGGCGAGTAATAAAACTGCTGGCTCGCCGGCATTTTGGCGCTCTTCCATTTTCCCTCTCTGTGCTTTCCTGGGGTTCTTCATACTCTCGTTCTCTCTGCGCTGGACTCTTGGAGATCTCTTGGCTTCTCTTCCCTGAATCTCCGTGGTGCTTGTGGTTCTTTGCGGTGCTCGGTGCTTGGAGCTAGGCTCGGTGCTTTGAGCGAACGGGACCTCGTGTGTGACCGACGAGGGGTGAGCGAGCCGTGCCGCTGAGCAGACGAGGCCGCCGAGCAGGTCGCTCAGGGCCTAGCAGGGCATGGGCGAGGCGGACGGAGCCGCATTGGACGACGGACACACCACTGCAGACAGATAAGCTCGCATCCACAAGTACACGACGGGACAATTATTATTTTATTCACTCTCCCTTTGTCTCGTTTCTGAAGTGAGTTGTGGGGACTTCCCGATTTAGGACATTTATTTATCATCGCGTTTCCCTGTCCCGATCTTTATTTCGAATAAACCCTTGTATTATTTTCCATTTCTTTTTAAACCCGTTCTCGTTTGAGTTAATCACTTTCCAGGTTGAAGACGCTGGCGCACACGAGCCGAGAGGTAAGCGCTCCGCCTCTTTCTCTTCATTCTTCCGCACGTGCTTTTATAGCCGAATCCGAGTTGATTGTCGCCTCAAGTAAAGCTGTTCGGTCATCCGCGAGCCCCGGTATTAACCGAGGGATTCGCGCGACAATATGATGGTTCCACTTGAACCAAATACAACATATTGTGATGCTTGTAAACATGATTATAAACAGCATTATAAAAAACACCTCAACAGCAACAAACACAAGAAGGCCTACCTTTTATATTTGATAAACGTGTTGGAACGATAAACAAAATATTGTGCTGTTTGTGGTGAGTTCGTCTGGAGGAGCACCTTTCCCGCTCATCTTAAATCACCCAACCACGTGGGGATGCTTGGGTGCACTATCAAGGACTCTGATAATGCATTTAGGAACCATATTAGAATAAGGATTTTTAATTTAACACCCCCAGAACCAACATCAATTGCTGAGGCGCTTGAAAAAGTCAAACCCGCCGTTGAAGCATATGTAAAGAGTACGTTGGTTGAGATTAATCCCCTTAAATTTTATATGGGTGTAAAAATGGAATTGAAAAAACCGATTAATGGAAAAGAGGACCTTGTTATAAAACGCTATATGAGAACAAAACATTTAGTCAGGTTCCTTGCGTCCATAATCTGACGCTCGCTGGAATATTTTGGAGAGTTGCCAACCCTCACATTTTTGGAAAGTTTAAACAATGCCAAAACATAAAATCCATGTTTCAGATTTTTTTTAATGTACATAATATGGTCAAATAGGTCGTTTTGGTGCAAAAAGCCGAATTTTAGCTCTGAAAATTCAAAATTACTCGCAAGGAAGTAACTGATTTTTTTTTTTTTACTGAATCGAGGCTCGTCAAAGAGCTGACAACCGCGAGGGAAAGACAGTACAGGGTGACCACGAGGGAAAGACAGCACAGAGGGACCGCGAGAGAAAGACAGTACAGTGGGACCACGAGGGAAAGACAGCACAGAGGGACTGCGAGGGAAAGACAGCACAGAGGGACTGCGAGGGAAAGACAGCACAGAGAGACCGTGAGGGAAAGACAGCACAGAGAGACCGCGAGGGAAAGACAGCACAGAGGGACCACGAGGGAAAGACAGCACAAGGGGAACCACGAGGGAAAGACAGCACAGAGGGACCGCGAGGGAAAGACAGCACAGAGGGACCGCGAGGGAAAGACAGCACAGAGGGACCGCGAGGGAAAGACAGTACAGTGGGACCGCGAGGGAAAGACAGCACAGAGGGACCACGAGGGAAAGACAGCACAGAGGGACCGCAAGGGAAAGACAGCACAGTGGGACCGCGAGGGAAAGACAGCACAGAGGGACCACGAGGGAAAGACAGCACAGAGGGACCGCGAGGGAAAGACAGCACAGAGGGACCACGAGGGAAAGACAGCACACAGGGACCACGAGGGAAAGACAGCACAGTGGGACCGCGAGGGAAAGACAGCACAGAGGGACCGCGAGGGAAAGACAGCACAGTGGGACCGCGAGGGAAAGACAGCACAGTGGGACCGCGAGGGAAAGACAGCACAGTGGGAACGCGAGGGAAAGACAGCACAGTGGGACCACGAGGGAAAGACTGCACAGTGGGACCACGAGGGAAAGACAGCACAGTGGGACCACGAGGGAAAGACAGTACAGGGCGACCGCGAGGGAAAGACAGCACAGAGGGACCGCGAAGGAAAGATAGTACAGTGGGACCGCGAGGGAAAGACAGCACAGAGGGACCGCGAGGGAAAGACAGCACAGTGGGACCACGAGGGAAAGACAGTACAGTGGGACCGCGAGGGAAAGACAGTACAGTGGGACCGCGAGGGAAAGACAGCACAGAGGGACCGCGAGGGAAAGACAGCACAGTGGGATCGTGAGGGAAAGACAGCACAGAGGGACCATGATGATGCATAACTGTTAACTAGAGGACTGTTCTTGATACAGATTATATATATCTGCACTTTGAGTAATGGTTGCCATGGAAACTCCTTTACATTTGTTCAAATTAACGTTTTTAATGCATTGCTTTCAGTACTTGAATCAAGTAACGCATGATAGAATATAGTGATCAGTGACAGTCCGAATATGAATTGAGTGCAACTTGGCTTAAAGGTTGTCATGCCAAAAGCTATGTTTGGGATAAATCTCTTATTATATGTATTGAAATAATAGTAGTAACATGATTATTGCATGATGCCGAGAACGTTCCGATAAGCCGATAGGCCGGAGCAGTTGCATTATTCGTAAAACAAACAACACTCAATCATTGAGCCAGACTGTTGTCCAATGCTGGTTTAGAGTTTCAACTATCTACTCGATGCTACGTATTCTACTTTAGAAGAACGACTCTATTGTCATCGTTAAAACAGCTGCCAAGTAATTATGCTAATTTGCCAAAAGCAGGTATGGCATCACTGACTCCAATGTCACTCATCATTGCCATCGTCATCACCGTTCAGATAGCACTGGAACCACTTTGCCTTTCCAAGTCTAGCGAACCGCCCAGTATTATCGGCACCTGTGAAAGCGTGGAAGGCTGGCAATGCCTGGGCTCTCTCCTCACTAAGGGCCTTCCAGATTGGCTCAATTTGGATAACACTAGATGCCATTGAGATAGATGTGTGTCTTGGCAGCAGATGATAGTTTGCTATTGCAAGAACTAGGACATCTGTATCAGGTGAGAATATCGTCAGCTCAACATCTCCCTTATGTTGCTGTGATGCGGCTATTGCAGTTAATACTGATCTGTCCACAACTGATGTCCGTGCTTCTGATTGGCATCGCTTCCACTGGACCAAGCATTATCCAACGTACCATTGCCCTAAGTTCGCTGGGAATGTCCTGTTCACTGCTAGAAACTAGTATATATTCATCCTGCTGATCTTTGCTTGAGAAATTCTCAATACTCTTGCGAACCAGCAAAGCTGCTTTGTATATGGCATCCATATGGTCCATAGTATCGTCATTTGTAATGCTAGCATTGACCATATCCTCCTCGCATGTCTCCAGTGAATAGAGAATAGCAGACTTCCGTCTGTTCTTTGGGAGCACTGACCTCAAATTTGGTAATGCCTGTAAGATTCTATACTTCAGCCATTTCCTGCTGAATGTGGGCACGTGATGTACTAAGGCATCTATACCACCTAGAAGGTTAACATAAGTTGTCTCGATGTCCTCCATACATAGTTGAGTTTGCTGCTTGGTTAGGATGTCTACCAAGTTGATCAGTTCAATTAAACTCGCAACTTGTGTCATTGATGCTCTTTCCTTCCCTCCTTTGGCATCGTGATCTCGTAGGACATGGAAGACATTTTTCGTCCAGCAAGATCTGTGGTACATAACGTCTATTGCATGTGCATCACTTGGTGCTATAGCAGTGTTCAATCGAGTCATAAACACAGGGTTCTGAGCAACCTCAACAGCGTCTCTCAGAGATTTGCCCGCACTGTCACTCCGAACAACGTAAATAGGTTTACCATCGTTCCTCTGGCAAAAGAAACACAAAGCCTTGTCATAGGGTTCTGTGGAAGACCGAGTGAATGGTGTGGAGGAGCTTGATGACTCCACAAATACATCGGACCTTTTCCTCTGGCGACCTGGCCCTTTGTCGATATGTGATCCTGATGAAAGTGCCTGATCATAACGAACCCTGGCCCAATGAATTTGATCCTTGTTAGTTAAGTTAGAATAGCATTTTCGGTGCCAGACAGCATTCTTCATTTGCAACAGTTCAGCTGACGTTCCGTCTGGTCGTTTATGAATCTGTACATAATCAGCGTCCTGTAAAGTGGATCGCTCCTGTATTGTGTCTATCAAACGGCGGAATGACTCGACTT
This sequence comes from Myxine glutinosa, assembly GCF_964187855.1. NCBI lineage: Eukaryota > Metazoa > Chordata > Myxini > Myxiniformes > Myxinidae > Myxine > Myxine glutinosa. Next base: position 57,191,964 of record NC_136270.1, read on the forward strand.
TTGGTTGCAACACCAAGGTTCCTTTCTGGGAAGAATCATCTTGGCACAGAATGCATTTTGACCAGTTCGTTGATTCTTTCACCTGGCAGGGATCTGCGCCACTCAGTGGTACCTCATCCATCCTGTCGTTGGTCCTGCAAATATAATAAAAATTCATTTGCTCAAAACAGAAAATCCATCTCCATGTTTCAGATTTTTACCCCAAAAGCGTTTTTACCCCAAAACTACTGTTACCATGGCAACCAACAGTTAAAATGCAACATTTCATTATCTTATAAAATCCATTGTTAGCTATTTAAGTGTAGTCCATCATCAGTTGATTATCTTGTATTGTTTAAGAATTCTTTAAATTTAAATTTCGAAAAAAGTGATTTTCACCCCAAATCTGCTGTTTCCATGGCAACCAACAGATTGAAAAAATCTGAAACATCATTTTTTTATTTAAATAGATCCTAAACTTCTCAAAAATCTATAGGTTTGCTACTCTCCAAGAAATTCCGGCGAAATTACACAAGGAACCTGACTACTTACTTTATCGCATGACACCGGGGGTTCTTATTAACGGATGTTTGTGATAAACTTATAGAACAGGAAGAACAGGTGGAACATTCGCTTGTAGGTAGTGGATTTTGTATTACTAAAGTACTTTTCTTTGATATACACGTTTTAAAATCAAACCCCCTAAACGCTTCTTCTTACATTGATTTACCGAAAAATATAAAGCTTAAAAAGGCGATTATTAATATTCAAAACAAAGATCATAAATGTTTTCTATGATCTGTTCTTGCACACTTACATCCTCCATATTCAAAACCTGAGAAAGTATGGCGTTATAAGAAATATGAGGATACGGTAAATGTTGAAGGTCCGACATTTCCAATGTCCTTGAATAACATTCGTAAATTTTAAAAAATGAATCATTTATCAATTAATGTGTATGGGCTTTTCTGGCTGAAACTGGCTGAAAATTGGCTAACGGATAAAAACCAAGTTCAGGTTTTACAGGTTTCTGATGACGATAAAAATGAGGAAACACATATTGACCTTCTATTATATAATTCAAGAGAAAATTCACATTATGCTTCCATCAAAAATTTATCAAAATTAGTTTCTTCACAAATAAAAAAAACACGGTGCTAAAAATTACATCTGTAGGTGGTGTCTCAACTTCTTTAATAGTAAAGAAAGATTAGAGAAACACTTAAAATACTGTGCCAAACATGAAGTCACCGTAACTAATCCGATGCCAGAGGGTTCATTCATAGAATTCGAAGATTTCACGAAAACAATAAAACACCCGTTTGTGATATATGCCGACTTAGAATGTATTCTTGAAAAGATAGTTGACGTTTCTTCAAAATCCAAAACAAAATCATCCACAAATAAATATCAAAAGCATACTCCTTGTGGGTCCAGTTATTATATCAAATCATCCATTGGTGACAAATACAACAAACAAGAACTTTTTAGAGGAGAAAATGCGACTTCTGAGTTTATAAAACAATTATAAAAGGATTGTCTTCGCTTAAGAAAGATAATGAGAGGTGCCAGTAAACCGATGAACCCCCTAACAAAGAAGAAAAAATAGAATTTGAGCGACTAAATACCATCTATATAATAATACCGTAAGGACTCGACTTTGTTATCCCTTTTACGCCGCACCCAGTGACCCCATGCCCACGGCACTAATGCATTTTCCATCTACGAACCGCGCTCTTTGTTTATCACGTACAGCCATACTCGAAAAATCTGAATTCGCCGACTTTGGGACCCAAAAGCATCCGATTATCGGCCGATACGACGCCATCTTACGACACCATCGTATTGGCGTCTGCTGGGCGAAGGCGATGGTCAAATGGTCTTTATCGTCATTTTAATAAAGTTAAATGGAGTGACGTTTTGGAAACGTTTTTTGAAGTTTGAAATTTTTTCGAATCGAAGTGAAGAAGTTTTTGAAGTTTTTATTTTGGAAACGTTAAATGGAGAAACAGTTTCACAGGAAGAGAATGCGATGCGATGAAGAAGAATCCATCTATATTTTATTTTTTTGAACCACAAAAGATTGAAGCTCCACGAAGTCAAGAATGTGAAACTACGTGAATGTAATAAAATAACAAGTACAAAAAGTTTTAATTAAAACAAAAGCCGCGTCGATGTTACACAATGCCTAGATGCAGCTGTGCCTATAACGTCGATGTTATAAGCACAGGACATTCCTATTGATTTGATTACTTGATGTTATTTTTGTGCAAAGTGAAAATATATCTCGGCAATTTCCCGTGTGTGGCGACGAATTTTTAATATATCTCGGCATTTTCTCGTCTGTTATTTCAGGCGGTGTATGACTGACCATGCCGCGATTGAAAAAAATATATATCTCGGCAATTTCTCGTGTGTGGCGACACGTGAACGAAGCTATGCTCCTCTCTCCACATTATTGTGACGACGTATAAATTAAATATTTCATCGTGACGATTGTCATCAAATGGACGAATTTTTAATATATCTCGGCATTTTCCCGTCTGTTATTTCAGGCGGTGTATGACTGACCATGCCGCGATGTAAAAAAATATATATCTCGGCAATTTCCCGTGTGTGGCGACACGTGAACGAAGCTATGCTCCTCTCTCCACATTATTGTGACGACGTATAAATTAAATATTTCATCGTGGTGACGATTGTCATCAAATGGACGAATTTTTAATATATCTCGGCATTTTCCCGTCTGTTATTTCAGGCGGTGTATGACTGACCATGCCGCGATGTAAAAAAATATATATCTCGGCAATTTCCCGTATGTGGCGACACGTGAACGAAGCTATGCTCCTCTCTCCACATTATTGTGACGACGTATAAATTAAATATTTCATCGTGACGATTGTCATCAAATGGACGAATTTTTAATATATCTCGGCATTTTCCCGTCTGTTATTTCGGGCGGTGTATGACTGAGCATGCCGCGATTTAAACAAAATATATATATACAGTGGGGAGAACAAGTATTTGATACACTGCCGATTTTGCAGGTTTTCCCACTTACAAAGCACGACAAGGTCTGTAATTTTTATCATAGGTACACTTCAACTCTGGAAGACGGAATCTAAAACAAAAATCCTGAAAATCACATTGTATGATTTTTAAGTAATTAATTTGCATTTTATTGCATGAAATAAGTATTTGATACATCAGAAAAACAGAACTTAATATTTGGTACAGAAACCTTTGTTTGCAATTACAGAGATCAGACGTTTCCTGTAGTTCTTAACCAGGTTTGCACACACTGCAGCAGGGATTTTGGCCCACTCCTCCATACAGATCTTCACCAGATCCTTCAGGTTTCGGGGCTGTCGCTGCGCAACACAGACTTTCAGCTCCCTCCAAAGATTTTCTATTGGGTTCAGGTCTGGAGACTGGCTAGGCCACTCCAGGACCTTGAGATGCTTCGTACGGAGCCACTCCTTAGTTGCCCTGGCTGTGTGTTTCGGGTCGTTGTCATGCTGGAAGACCCAGCCACGCCCCATCTTCAATGCTCTTATTGAGGGAAGGAGATTGTTGGCCAAGATCTCGCGATACATGGCCCCATCCATCCTCCCCTCAATACGGTGCAGTCGTCCTGTCCCCTTTGCAGAAAAGCATCCCCAAAGAATGATGTTTCCACCTCCATGCTTCACGGTTGGGATGGTGTTCTTGGGGTTGTACTCATCCTTCTTCTTCCTCCAAACACGGCGAGTGGAGTTTAAACCAAAAAGCTCTATTTTGGTCTCATCAGACCACATGACCTTCTCCCATTCCTCCTCTGGATCATCCAGATGGTCATTGGCAAACTTCAGACGGGCCTGGACATGCGCTGGCTTGAGCAGAGGGACCTTGCGTGCGCTGCAGGATTTTAATCCATGACGGCGTAGTGTGTTACTTATGGTTTTCTTTGATACTGTGGTCCCAGCTCTCTTCAGGTCATTGACCAGGTCCTGCCGTGTAGTTCTGGGCTGATCCCTCACCTTTCTCATGATCATTGAGGCTCCACGAGGTGAGATCTTGCATGGAGCCCCAGACCGAGGGAGATTGACTGTCATCTTGAACTTCTTCCATTTTCTAATAATTGCGCCAACAGTTGTTGCCTTCTCACCAAGCTGCTTGCCTATTGTCCTGTAGCCCATCCCAGCCTTGTGCAAGTCTACAAATTTGTCCCTGATGTCCTTAGACAGCTCTCTGGTCTTGCCCATTGTGGAGAGGTTGGAGTCTGATTGAGTGTGGACAGGTCTGGAGACGGCTTTGCGGTCGGTCTTTGCGGTCTTTGTGGTCGGAGACGGTCTGGAGATGTCTTTTATGCAGATAACGAGTTCAAACAGGTGCAGTTAATACAGGTAATGAGTGGAGAATGGGAGGGCTTCTTAAAGAAAAAACTAACAGGTCTGTGAGAGCCGGAATTCTTACTGGTTGGTAGGTGATCAAATACTTATTTCATGCAATAAAATGCAAATTAATTACTTAAAAATCATACAATGTGATTTTCAGGATTTTTGTTTTAGATTCCGTCTTCCACAGTTGAAGTGTACCTATGATAAAAATTACAGACCTTTACGTGCTTTGTAAGTGGGAAAACCTGCAAAATCGGCAGTGTATCAAATACTTGTTCTCCCCACTGTATCTCGGCATTTTCCCGTCTCTTATTTCGGGCGGTGTATGACTAAGCATGCCGCGATTAAAAAAAAATATATGTCAATGGACTTGAAGTTACAGGCCTTTGAGAATTCATTTCGTTCTATAAAGGGCAACTTTCATCGCATTTTCTTCCCGTTTTTTTTCAACCGAGTCTAAAACTATGTTGGCGACTGTGAAAAATGAAATGATACATCGAATTTGATTTGAAAGAAAACTGTGTGAGAGGAAGACACCACGGGCCTACAAAACAGGCCTCAAAGCTATGCGAGTTAATAAAATGGTGGATATTTGTTTATATGAAGGCTCTCCCAGAATGGGTGGAGCTATGGTTCCCAGAATGGGTGGAGCTTTGAGGTTTTGTCTTCTCTGCAAGAACAAGAAGAAGAAGAAGAAGAAGAAGAAGAAGAAGAAGACGTGGTAACAACAACAACAGCAGAGTGCACTCTATGAGCAGCGTCTGCGACGCGGCTAAAAATGTACATAAACGACACAGTTCTATGAAACAGTTTCACAGGAAGAGAATGCGATGCAATGCGATGAAGAAGAATCCATCTGTTCCGCCATTTGTGCCAGTGTCATCGATGGCGGTGTACGCTAACCTCATCAGGTGGGTTTACCATAATTTCTTCCATATACTGTGATAACAACGAAGTGAAACCGATCAGCAGCCCATCAGTATCTGCTCTATTCACGGTGCTTAAGTTAATCCTTCAAATCATTTAAAAACAACCCAACGTTGACGAAGCATGGCATACGAGGCCCGTTCAAAAAGTTCACGGAACGACGTAATCTCAAAGGTCTGAGGCCAAAATGTTTGTTTTTTTCCCCCCTTACACAACGGAAACAACAACTGGATAGGTAGGGCCGAGGCCTACGCTTACGTTTCGCTCTTGCATCTGCTACCGTTCATGATTATCAAAGTAGGCTTTACCCTGTTCACGATAAGGTAGAAATCAGTGAGGTGTATACGAAGAGATAAAAGGATGGCATTGACTTCGAGACGGTACGTGATAGTTGGCTGTGGCTGGCTGATGCCACGTTTTTTTTTTTTCCTAAGTGCCATGGATGCTGATGGACATAATAAAGGTATCGGCTGATCTCTCATCGTAATATTACCCGATGGAAATGAACTGTTTCTTTGTTTGTCATTTCCTGTGCAATAATGTCAAATTGATAAGTCAGACATCCTTTTCTATTGACAGCTGTGCTCCTTTTCAATGGCATCGTCTATTGATATGCATGTTCTTCTTTCATATAATTTTACACATGCACAATCAGTATTTCAACTCTTGCAGACATTGGAAAGGAAGTTGACTCACAGGCCAACTCTCTGGCTCAATCACAGGCCGACGCACAGGCGATGTAATTGTGAGTAGCATTTTTGCACAAGTGAAAATTGAAAATACACGTTTTTGGTATGTGGCTATGTTATTTAGTGTTTGTTTTGTCTCTAACAATATAAAATACAAAGGCAGGAGGTGACACTTTATACACAGTGTAAGTTGGATTCTACAAAGTGTCGCCTTTTTCTTGATTTTGTTCACACAAATCCAACCCACACCATATAGTCTCATAAAAAATGGCCAGAGTGGTGCTATGCCGATTCCTATTACGAATCCATTCATTTTTCAAAAGTATATCGTAGCGTTGTCATTTAAGTAGATTGCAATAAATACGTTGTTCATATACGCACTCTTCATTCTCATCTTTCTTCCTAACTCTTACTCGGACAAGCAAATCCCCTATGCCATCCATAATGGTACACTCTATCCATACACCACATCCTCCCTTCCGTGGATGTTCCACGGGTTTCGGCTAGTCTATATAATAATAGCGTAAGGACTCCACTTTGTTATCCCTTTTACGCCGCACCCAGTGACCCGATGCCCACGGCACTAATGGATTTACGATCTATGAACCGCGCTCTTTGTTTATCACGTACAGCCATACTCGAGAAATCTGAATTAGCCGACGTTGGGGCCCAAAAGCATCCGATTAACGGCCGATACGACGCCATCTTACGACGCCATCGTATTGGCGTCTGCTGGGCGAAGGCGAAGCAAGCCGTCCGCTGATTGGACAGTCGAAGGCGACAGCAAGCCGTCCACTGAGTGGACAATCCTGAGCATGCATTTGTGGCGGTGTCATTGATCGCGGTGTATGCTAACCTCATCAGGTGGGTTTACCATAATTTCTTCCATATACTGTGATTACAACGAAGTGAAACCGATCAGCAGCCCATCAGTATCATATAAAACAATAAATACCAAGGCTTCAGCTTCTGAAAGCTTAAAATAAAGTGTACTTCGCCGAGTGACGAAAAGTAGGCGTAGGCCTAGGCCCTACCTATCCAGTTGTTGTGTTTCCGTTGTCGCCATGATCTCAACAAATGGCGTAGGCCATGTGGCGTAGGGTAGGTCATGATCAGCCCCCCCCCCCTCCCACCCCCCTTCTTTCGTTTCACCAACTCCTGCATCTGCCACCGTTCATGATTATCAAAGTAGGCTTTACCCTGTTCACGATAAGGTAGAAATCAGTGAGTTGCATACGAAGAGATAAAAGGATGGCATTGACTTCGAGACGGTACGTGATATTTTCAAAAGTATATCGTAGCGTTGTCATTTAAGTAGATTGCAATAAATACGTTGTTCATATAAGCACTCTTCATTCTCATCTTTCTTCCTAACTCTTACTCGGACAAGCAAATCCCCTATGCCATCCATAATGGTACACTCTATCCATACACCACATCCTCCCTTCCGTGGATGTTCCACGGGTTTCGGCTAGTCTATATAATAATAGCGTAAGGACTCGACTTTGTTATCCCTTTTACGCCGCACCCAGTGACCCGATGCCCACGGCACTAATGGATTTACGATATACGAACCGCGCTCTTTGTTTATCACATACAGCCATACTCCAAAAATCTGAATTAGCCGACGTTGGGGCCCAAAAGCATCCGATTAACTGCCGATACGACGCCATCTTACGACGCCATCGTATTGGCGTCTGCTGGGCAAAGGCGAAGCAAGCCGTCCGCTGATTGGACAGGCGAAGGCGAAAGCAAGCCGTCCACTGAGTGGACAATCCAGAGCATGCATTTGTGCCGGTGTCGGCGATCGTTGTTCATATACGCACTCTTCATTCTCATCTTTCTTCCTAACTCTTACTCGGACAAGCAAATCCCCTATGCCATCCATAATGGTACACTCTATCCATACACCACATCCTCCCTTCCGTGGATGTTCCACGGGTTTCGGCTAGTCTGTAATATTTGTGGTGAAGAAATTGATGGGGGTGGGGGTGGGGGGGAGGGGGAGGGTAAAGGTTAGAGATCATTGTCATCTCACCGGGAAATATAGGGGTCTGGCTCATCGAGATTGTAATCTTAATTATAAACCCCCCAATTTCATTCTGGTCTTTTTTCTCAACAACGCTAATTTATGATACACATCTATTTATTAATGAACTGGCAAAGACATATGGGAACATTTCAGCAATTCCTAAAACGGAGCAGAACTACATCTCCTTCACAAAAACAATCCGTACAAAAATAGGATATGACTATAAAAACGATAAAGATATATATGATATGACTCACATCAGGTTTCTTGACTCATTTAAATTTTTGGCAAGCCCATTATCTAATATGGCATCTAATATTAAAAACTTTCCGTGTCTTTCAGAGTATATATCGGATCAAAAAGAACTTGAACTCTTATCACAAAAGGGAATATATCCGTATGATTACATGGATTCATTTGAAAGGTTTAAAGAAACACAACTCCCTCTAAAGAATGTTTCTACAACAAGTTAAATTAACGTTAGTAGTGTATATATGTTGCTTCTGGGACACTCTCATTTTCCCATTGACTTACATGTTAATTTTTCCCCTCCCTCATTGCCCCTAAACACCTCTATTTCTCTCACCCTGTTCTTTACGAACCTTCTAACCTTTTGACATGTTATCCTTATTCATTAGACCACTTAAACAATGGTCCTTCTGTGTGAACCTGTGATCCTTCTGACCTTATGGACCTTTTAACCTTTTACTCTTAATATCATCTGGTGAATCATCTTTGACCCACTCAAACAACGACCCTACAAATATTTGTTTATGTGTGGGAAATAATTTAATTCTCCTACAACTCTCCTCACCGTCTAATACATTAACAAAAAATATGTTTGAGTTTGGTTCTTTATTAAGACATTTTAACTGAGCTAAGATAAAATGGTAAACCTCCCTCAATGTTCTTGTTTGAGCGCCTCCAGTGCCACACACTTTTTGGTAGGCTCTGCCCACCTTTTGTTAAGCTCCGTCCACTTTTTGGTAAACCCCGCCCACTTTTGGTAAGCCACGCCCACCTTTTACTAAGCCCCGCCCACTTTTTGTTAGACCACGCCCACTTTTTGCTATGTCCCGCCCACTTTTGCTAAGCTCCGCCCACTTTTGCTAAGTCCCACCCACTTTATAAACTCTTCAGCATTGTATCATTTCCAGGTAATACATTACATCATTTTCAGGGAATTTCCATCACATCATTTCCAGTTAAGACACGCCCAGGGAATTTCCACAGGAAATGACACACACCCAGCCCTTCTTATAAAAGGCACCGACCACACAGGCTTTTTCAAACACGCTTTCTGCTTCACTTGAGAATGGACTCCTATGCCGAAATGGAATGGGATAACTTTGCTATTCCTTGGAGTCCTACTACCTGTGTAGAACTCAACCTTCAGATTGATGAACTGGACTCGAACCTCTTATCAATGGAGGTAAGTTTGTTTATTTATTTATTTATTTATTTAATTTTTTTTTTTTTTTTTTTTTTTAGATGAGACTCATGTAAGAGTTAACAAAGTTTATTTTAATATTCATAGAGCTTGATTTATACAAATAAAAATATTGTATTAAATTAATACATTGTTATTTTCTTTCACAGGAAATTGTATCTGAGATACGAAATGAAAATTCTGCTTTTAACACAACTTGGGATGAAGTTATTTTTTTGTTTGAAGACATTTTGAACAACCAAGACCCCCAGAACGAGTTCTACCTTGATGACCCAGCCAAAGAGTTATACCTTGGAGATCCACAAAATCCTGAAAAAGAGTTTTACCATGATGATACTTGTTGTGAGTTATCAAAACAAAACCCACTGAACAAGTTCTACCTTGATGAGCCAGAATACAAGTCATACATTGGAGACCCACAAATTTCTGAAAATTGGGAAACGGGAATTCTCCCTGATGGTCCGCAGTTATACTATGTGAGACACATCATAGAAACCCTAAAAAATTGGGCAAGGAGAGTTCTCCCTGATGGTCCGCAGTTATACTATGTGAGACACATCATAGAAACCCTAAAAAATTGGGAAAGGGAAGTTTTCCCTGATGGTCCGCAGTTATACTATGTGAGACTTATCACGGAAACCCCAAATATTTCTGAAAATTGTGGTTCTACCTTGGGGACTTGGAAAGATGGTTATATTTTTGGAGACTCGGAATGGGGGTTTTGTTTTGATGACTCGGAATGTGATACCTATCTTGGAGGCTCAACAGGAATGTGGTTATACCTTGGGAACTTGGAAAGTTGGTTTTATTTTGGAGACTCTACCTGTGGGGTCCATCTTGGAGACTCTTTGGATTCTAAAGCAATGAACAATGTTCTTTGTTTAATGACGCTTGATTTAAGCAATATCAAGAAAGTTCGAGGAAGAAAATGCTGGAAAATTCTTTCTTCCCATTTCTACTTCTTCAAACTTGAAAGCCTTGAAAGACAGAATTGGAAGAAGAGGAAAAAACAAAAATGAAATACATATTTTTTAAAAAGAAGAAAAAAAAGATTATGTTAGGGTTTGGGTGGGATTTTGAATGTGAGGGTTAGGGATGGGGTTGGGTTAGGGATGGGGTTGGGTTAGGGTTGGGATTTTGAATGTGAGGGTTGGGGTTGGGTTAGGGATGGGATTGGGTTAGGGTTGGGATTTTGAATGTGAGGGTTAGGGATGGGTTGGGGTTGGGTTAGGGATGGGGTTGGGTTAGGGTTGGGATTTTGAATGTGAGGGTTAGGGATGGGGTTGGGTTAGGGATGGGGTTGGGTTAGGGATGGGGTTGGGTTAGGGATGGGGTTGGGTTAGGGATTGGGTTGGGTTAGGGATGGGGTTGGGTTAGGAATGGGTTGGGTTAGGGATGGGGTTGGGTTAGGGATGGGTTTGGGTTAGGGATGGGTTTGGGTTAGGGATGGGTTTGGGTTAGGGATGGGGTTGGGTTAGGGTTTGTATATTATTATGACTCACTCACACATACACAAAAGTTAAGCCCCAACTGGAAAGTTGAGGGATTCTGTGTTTGGGGTTCACAGATTTAAAAACGTATCCCCATTATACACACACAAAAGTTAAGCCCCAACTGAAAAGTTGTGGGATTCTGTGTTTGGGGTTCACAGATTTAAAAACGTATCCCCATTATACACACTCAAAAGTTAAGCCCCAACTGAAAAGTTGTGGGATTCTGTGTTTGGGGTTCACAGATTTAAAAACGTATCCCCATTATACACACACAAAAGTCAAGCCCCAACTGAAAAGTTGTGGGATTCTGTGTTTGGGGTTCACAGATTTAAAAACGTATCCCCATTATACACACACAAAAGTCAAGCCCCAACTGAAAAGTTGTGGGATTCTGTGTTTGGGGTTCACAGATTTAAAAACGTATCCCCATTATACACACACAAAAGTTAAGCCCCAACTAAAAAGTTGTGGGATTCTGTGTTTGGGGTTCACAGATTTAAAAACGTATCCCCATTATACACACACAAAAGTTAAGCCCCAACTAAAAAGTTGTGGGATTCTGTGTTTGGGGTTCACAGATTTAAAAACGTATCCCCATTACATTTTATTTATTTATTTATTATTTTCAAGGGTATTATCTGCTTACTTGTGTTTTTTGTAATTCTTGTGAGTAAAATGAACCCAAGATTTCTTCTCCATTTAAATCATATAATTTGTAGGTCCAAGGGACTGTATCCATTACATCAACGATTTTAAATAATTCATTAGTCCATCTCTTTGTATAACCTTTCTCAAAATGGCTTTTCCATTTGTATATTCTTACAATATCACCAACTTTAAACTTGGGCTTTCTCAAATTAATCTCCTTTTCATATTCTAATTTTGTAAATGTTTCTGATGGTTTTGATTTTGTTGATGAATGAACTGTATTATTGTAATTATCTACAATATCCTGAATTAAATACACCCATTTTTGAGAACCGAGTTGTGTGAATTTTTTATATAATTTCTCTTTTAAAGTACGATTAAAACGCTCAATAACAACTGCCTTTCCTTCATTAAAGGTGCTGTATAATTTAATACCCTTCCCCTTAAGAAATTTCATGAATATTTTGTTATAGAACTCTGTTCCCTCATCAGTCCATAACTTCTTTGGTTTCCTTTTATCCCGATCAAATATTCGCTTAAAGGCTAACATTAAAGTATCACCCCTTTTATTTTTTAAAGGGACAACCCAGGCAAATCTACTCCTCAAATCAATAACGGTTAAAGCATACCTGTATCCCCTGTCATTATTCAATTCAATTAAATCAGCGGACCATATGTGGTCGGTGTATTTAGAATAAACCTTCCTTCTTTTAAACTTTGTGATTATAGGTTTGTGTAATTCTTCAGCCAAAAGCTCCTCAGTCTTGATGACATCATTAGAGCCTAATAGTTTTTTGAGGAATAACCAAGACCAAGTTTCAATTTAGCATTTATCAAATTTCTCACAATAAACCTATCAACTTTCTCTCTCAACGTTGGATTTTGTATCAAAGACAAATTATACAACATTTCGCTGTCGGCTTTATGTTTTTCAGTCAACGTAGTGGTATTTCCATAAGCAATATCATGCTTCATACACACTTCGTCAACCCTATTTGTAGGTTTAGACCAAGGTTTAGGATTGTCAGCCTTATCTAATCTTTTATCCAAGTTTGTTCCTGGACCACAGAAAGAATACCCTGGAAGGTGTAATTCCCCTGGAATTCCAGTTGTTGTAAATTTACTTCCTGACAGAAACTTTTGTATGTCTCCTCCACTTTTAGGAGATATGAATTGGCACTTTTTAGAGCCACACACTTGACATATTCCTTTTTGATAAACTCTATTATTTTTAGCTTTAACATAAGAGATATTTTTAGATTTAGTTTTCTTTTTACATTTGAGACAATAACTCATATTTATTTATCAGAAAAATTCCGACAGAGTATCAAAACCTTTTTGGTTTTCAACATATACATTTCAATCTTTATTTTTAAAACATAAAGAATCCTAAGGAATGCCTTCACTCTCTCCTCCATTTATTTACAAATAAAAACTAACTAAAGTCAATGACACCAACATCATCAATCACATAATCTTTTCCTTCTTCTTCTTCTTCTTCACCACTTTCTCGTTTAAATCTCCTCCCTGAAATTGAAGACATTGACGTTGTTATTTTTGAAACCATTATCTTCATAAGAGTTGTTAATTCTTTAATTTCCTCTTCTGTGCGTTGAGATTGATTTATTTGCTGTAATACACTCAATCTTTTACGAATCTCACTGATTTCCATCTTTTTATATTTTTCCTCCCTCTCTCTTTGCTCCCTTTCCTCCCTCTCCTCCTTCTCCTTTTTCTCCCTCTCCTCCTCCTTTTTCTCCCTCTCCTCCTCCTTTTTCTCCCTCTCCTCCTTCTCCTCCCTCTCCCTTTCCTCCTTCTCCTTTTTCTCTCTTTCCTCCTTCTCTTCTTCAACTCCTTCCTCATCCCTTGCTACCCTTGAGTTTGAACCCCAAAGAATATTATACATATACTCATCTGGATTTTGAGATATTCTTGTATCTATAATTATTTTTCTCATAATAGGATACCAATAAGATTTGTTGACGATTTCTAAAAGAGTTTTATATTTCATAACTTTGAGAAGTTCATTTTTATTTAATATTTTAAACAAGTCTCTATTTGTGGGTTTAACAATATCAGTATAAGGCCAGTTTTTTATGACAAAATTCCCATGTATATGCTCCAAATCATAAGGTATGTAATACCGAGCACCCTTTTCTTGTAGGTATCCTTGAATACAAAAATTATAATTCTCTTGTAGTCTTCTTCCTGCCATTTATGTATCAGAAATATATGTGAGATTAATATTATGACAGGTAATACCACCCCATCTTCCCACTACCAAATCGGTTTGTATTCCTCGGCTTTCTATCCTTATCTCATTACCTTCCTTCTTTGTCATGCGAACCATCGCTATACTATCATATATTTTTATTTTCTTAAAATCACGTATTTGTTGTTTACTAATTGTACTTCCACATAAATCCTTATCTTCACCAAGTGGATAATATTCTTCTTTACGAGACTGATTTAAATCATGTAGGTCTTCTATGTTTATTGAAAAAGACCAATTATACCCTAAATCAGGCATATCATACCCCCATTTATTAATTCGCATATTAACTAAATGTCCTTCTTTATAAAATTTAATTGTAAGCAGGTAGTTAAATTCAATGAGGAAAGGTGTATGGTCAGTATAACCAGGTGTTGTGGTTGTAAATTTTACTTGTTTCACAAAACGTGCTGTTTTCTTTAAAGATATATATTGTGATAAATCACTGAATCTAATCAAGTCATTCGCATCTGTAGGGTTTGGATAATTGATTAATTTATAAGTATTCTTCATATTAATATTTTTACTTACACTATATTTTTGTCGTTCAGCCTGTGCCTTTGTATAATAATTTGATAAATCAATATCCTGAGAGGATTTTCCAAAGATAGAACCATCTTTTCCAACATAGGTCATTTATATTAGATAAAAAATGATATCATAAAAATTTTCATTATTGTTGAGTTGAAATAATACATATAAACATAATTGGCCACAACATTTAGAATTATTTTCTTGAACTTGGAATGTTTGATAAACACCATTCTGTAAGAATTGTATTACTTCAACAGGTGGTGGCATACCATAACTATCAAAATAATATTTATCCTGACTATTATGAATACAAACCCAATGAGAACCATTCTGTGTGTCTAAATTCATAATAATATTCTTTGTATTCTTATTTATATGTATTAATTCATCTCTCATACAAATAACCACATTATCAATTTTTAGTGTTTTACAATACTTAGCTAGTTCTATATTTGACGTTGTATTCTTTCCAAATTGTTTAAACCATTTATCCATTTATTTATGAGAAAGATACAATCCATTACCCCGTTTAGTTAGTTTAACACCCGCTTGAGCGATAGAGGAAAGCATATCTCCAACCAACAATCTAGCTTTATCAGGTAGACTTTCAAGTTTTTGAGCAAAATCTACAATTACACCACTTCCACTAATTTGTTTCTCCAACTCCTTGTTATGTCTTTCCAATTCTTTTTGAGCTTTTAGTTGTGCCTTCCTTTCGTTAGCAGTTTTTACCGCTGCTGAAATACCACCAGTCAATGCTCCCGCCGCACTTAAACCAGCAAATAAAGGAATTAGAAACGGGAGAAATCCTCCTCTTGACTCATCTATTGAATATTTCTTTAACATAGGTTTCGTCATTTTAATTTTAAGTGATCCAACATCATTTAGTGTTTTTACTTGTGTGTGTGTGAGTAAAACATCAATTCTTACAGCTCCTTTTCTTTGAATTGTATTAACATTAATAATACAAGGCTTTTGATTTTGAATACAAGATGTTAATTTATTAAGATTGATTTGATTAACATATACCCCAACCATTTATTTATGAGAAAAAACCTATGTGATATTAATCATAACACCATTATCTGTATTAATCTGTAATTCTGTTTCCTCCAAAAGCAAACAATATGCATTAACCTCTTCACTCTCCCCTCTTTCAATGTATAGAGAAGTATCCACTCGATTAGACTTTATAGTTTCCTTTTGAGAACTCAGGTCAATTGCGTAGATTGTATAAAGTTTTTGAAACGCAACCATATCCAAAATAGGATCATTATTACCATTACTTTCACACACCTTTTGGTAGGACTTGTAGGCTTCCGCATAATCATTTTTTTCCCAATCAATTTCCAATCTATCTCGTGGATAAAATGTGCCATCAAGAGAAACCCGAAGTTGTTTCACCTTAGCATTATCACTCAGCGCATTATTCTTATTAGTACCGTCCTCTCCATCTGGTTTTTTAAAAATGAGCCAGAGGTATCGTGGCTTTCCTTGAAGAACACCCAAATTCCAAGTGTAGGTAGTGTGTTCCAGTTTAACGTGTTGACATCTTCTTTTAAGGTATGATACATTTAGCGGTTTCTTTGAGTTAAGTCTTCTATTTAACATCTCTTCCGTTTTAAGATTAGGAGTATATTCACTGATATACCAACACAAATCATTAATAACAAATTTATTGTTGTCTCCAAAAGCATTTTCATCCCCAAAAAGCAACCTATTTACATTATCATTCCTTTGTAGTTGAAATCTAATTTTAAGACCATACAAAACTTTATCATAATCGCAAAATCCAAATATACCTTTAAGAGGTACTGCTACGGTAAAACTATTCACTGCTTTTGTTTCATCATTATACATTGACTTCCTTTGACTATAACCAGGGTCTGCGTTTGTACCCGTTGACATATCAGGAATAAAACCTTCAACAGCTCCCTTACCCATTCTATCACTAAACGAATATAGTGTAAATTTCATCATTTCAGATGTAGCAGAGACATAATCAACCGCTTCAACCTCTTGTGTTCCAATATACAGGCGGACACTGTCAAACATTTTCCAGAAGAAATCATTTACGAGTGTAGCATTAGTATTATTCGCAGCCTTAGTGAATTTAAATTTACACAGCAAGAAACTATCAGCTATATTCAAGTAAGTTTGTTGATTATTTATTTCAAAACTTTTTGTTCCGTTTGAATTCCAGTCTGTTCCTGTTATAGCATTTACCTTAAAATAGTCTTCCTTTTTAGTGGAGTTTGAAATGATAATCGTATCATCCAAATCATAGATACTATCAATCGCTTCCATACTTGTATTTATATAGCATTAAAATTGTTGAAACCCTGACCCAAGTATTTTAATGATTTTTTGTCGTTCTTGTGAAGATAGTTGAGTTTTACCTTTTTTTATTTCTTTGATTGCTTGTAATTTATGAGACTCCTTTTGAGCATCTTTTATACTCTTTATAGCACCAGCAACGGAGCCCACGGCAGAAGCAGTTGAACCAATTAGGTCTTTATGTTTAAGGATGGTTGAACCAATACCCATTAGAGTATCAATTATCCCATCTCCTTTATTTCGAAATTGATGACCTACACCTCGTTGTCTCTTAGGTTTATAGTATCCTCTACCCACATACCTTGTATAGTCTGGTGAAAGGAACATGCCCTCCCCTGTAATTATTTTATATTTTCCCAACTCGTGTTTTCTCACAATAACCATTATTTATTTATTGAAAAACTTCACGTAGGTGAATTCTGATGGATATAATTTCATCATTAAAGGATATCATACGATTATCTTGGTCGGTTATCCTAAAATTTACTCTGTATATGGTTTTTCCTGACACAGGTAAATAGACAAGATTTTTTGGTTCCATATTAAATTTATAACCAATCGGGGTTGAGTATGCACTGAATGAAAATATTGTATTTGTTCTTATTCCATCGTTATAAGCACCATCAATCAAATCACAATGAATTAATACTGAATTTATACCGGAGGATATTTGGATAACATTATCACTGTAAAACGTCCCGTTATTTTCAATCTTTTTTGAAGAGAAACCCAATAGCTCTCTAAACGAATTTTCAATCGTGAAATCAACTTTATAATTATTTTTAAGTTTAATAGTTGATTTTGAAGTGTGTTTTTGAATATCTATTACAATATTTTTTGGTTCATCACCTTTTTCTTTCATAAGGTGAGAGACTTCTGAAGATATTTGAGAAATCTCGTAAGCTCCAGGTGAAACGGTTATAGTTTTATATCCACTTCCTGGATTATAACTAAACTTGTTGTTTTTCTCTGTGATATTAAACAAGGTATTATAAGTTTCCATTGACAATAAAGATGCCTCATATGAGGTAAGGGGGTCAAGTTGTAGTGGGTAAGGGAATGAAGCTGTGTAATCGCTCGTTGTGAAATTAAAACTAAGAATTGTGCTTCTCATCTTATTTAATATCTAATAAAATATCTTTGTATTGACATTTATTAATTATTTTCATATTCATCAACTGATCTAAAATGGCTGAGGATTCATTAAAACAATTGTTGTTTCCAGCCTTCTTACTACCTAACAACAATAATAGCCTATTAACTAATTGTGATGGGTCATTTGGAAGAAAACTAACACCCGAACCAAGCTTACTTAAAGCATCAATAATATGTTTCTCCTTCTCATTCTTCTTACTTTTACCAGCAACAGAAACTCCATAATCAAGTGCATTTAACAACTCAATATATACCCTATCTTCCTCTCTTTCCATATCAAGTGGTTCCTCAAAATATTTTGAACCGCTGAATCCGGGGTTTGTTAGAAGAAACATTAATCTTGGAGTTAATTTAACATTTGGTTGAGTAGAACTCAAGAACATCAATTCATCATTAAATATCAATACCTTTTCTTCCACAAGATGAAACACTGCTGGTTCTTCTGTTGGAATGAGACCTGCTCTGGTTTTTGAACCCGCCGAATATTCATTGTTTTGAAGAGCTTCCACAACATAATTAGGGGGTTGATTTACCTGCTCAAGTTTCCGAAATAATCCCTCGTCATCATATTCTAATTCACCAAGTTCTTGTTTTGTTATCTGACTAAAATCTTTGAGCATTTGAAGTTTTTTCGGAGTAAATTCTACCGTGGGAACTGTAGGTGATTGTTGAGTTTTCAAAAGTGGTTTAAAGAATTTCTCTTGTTTTCTTTCAAAGGCTTCTTCACCAGTTAGTTTCTGTCTCCGTTTCTTCTTTATCTCTTCCTGTTGTTTAACAACTTTTGAAACTAATTGTTGATGTTCCTTAAACTTTCTTTCTCTTTCTTCGGTATTCATTTTCTGTATTTATTTATTGAAAAATATCATTTAATGAATTGTAAAGGTCAATGGGAAAATTTTCCTTTTCTTCATCATTATAGTAAATGTGTTGAAATAAATCTTTTTCTTTAAATATTTCATCAAATTCTTTATTGGTATTAATACGAGTTGTTATTTCTTCTTCACTAATACTTGTATCTCTGCTTTTCATACGTTTGCGTTGAATCTCCTCATCGATATCAAAACCGAATGATAAAATCTTAACTCCATCACCACACAATTGTTTAATAATTTGTCTCATTCCTTCAGGATTAGTTTCTAAAATCCCAAGACCATTAGATTTTACTTTATTTAACTCACTCTTACAATGTGAATATTTTGTAGAACCAAGAGAGACCTCCTCAAATATTTGACCTTCGTTCCTCAATCGCATATGTTCCTCCATTGAAATGTAGTAATAATCTTTCCCTTCTACTTCTCCTGGTCGCTTTGCTCTGGTTGTAGTACTCACAAAACGAATCATAGGGTGTTTTTTAAAAAAACTTACAATCTTTTCATTTTTACTATTCAAGAGTTTAGATTTATGAAAGTTCTTTCCAGAAGCAGATTTACCCACAAGGTTAATAATAATTGTTGTCATTTATATATGTAATTATGTTTAAAATAAAAATACATCCTTTAATATCTCATCTTGTTTCACAACAATATATTTATATTTTCCAATCGTGTGTTTCATATAATTTTCAAATTCTTTTTTACTACATAACGTAGAGCAATTATCTCTCCAAAAATTATTTACATCTATTGAATTTAACTTAAATAAAATAAAAGTATTGGCATTGTTTCTTATTGAGCGTCGAGGGAGTTGAAAATATGACTGACTAAGATAAATACAATTACAAGAAGAATGTCTCCCTCTTGTATAGTAGCTGTCCATTACTGTTTGGTTTCTCTCATTAACACAATCATCAAAGATGACGAGGTTCTTTTTTGATTTATCTAAATCTTGAGGTGAAGGTATATCATCCGTATTATCACTGAGAATACAAGTTATGGGTTTTGGTTTCGATTTTGATTTCTGTGTATCACAAAATAATTGTATTATATCTTCAATATTATAATCATTTAGTTTGTTTTGAAGTTTAAATAAACCGATAATGTCTTCCTTTTTAAGACCTGCATTAAAACCCTGTGAGAGTAGTTGATACTCGGGTTGAAAACTAGACTTTGTAAAAATTATTAAATTATCATAATCTAAAAAATTAGGACCAAGGAGCATCTTTAAAAGTAAACAGGTTTTTCCACATCCGCTTGAACCAACTATTAGACATCTCAATGAATTTGGAATGTTTTTATGGTTATTAAATTTTATCTTATTTTCCCAAACGGGTAAAAAATCATTCATTTATATATTTGGAAAACAAGTCATCTAACTTTTTTTGAGCTATTTTAGAAACTCTATATTTTATCCTGAGTTCGGGTTTAATTTCAAAATAATTCATTATTTTATTTATATAGTATCTTGTATTAACATTTCCATTAAAATTATTTTGAATAATAAATATCATTAAACCCTTATACATTTCCTCAATACAAATAGTCTCTTCCCTTGAAAGAAATGGTGTATTATCATCACAATACTTAACATTCATCTCTCTTATTAATCTTGTAAAGTAATTCATTTTTGGTTCTAATTTAAAAGAGTTATATATTTTTTTATATTTTTTATTATCATTAATTAAAATTAAATCACAGAAAATACATTGTTTATATGAACCCTCATTATTAAGCCCTATTCTATCACAAGCCGGACAATTCTCTAATTTATCATATGGAGAGTCTGGAAATTCTAAATATCCTTCAGAACTTATCATATTTATATGGTAAATTTTTACTTAAACTAAACGCAAGTTTATTCATTAATAAATACAATGTTTCAAAGCACAAAAGACAAATTTCACTCAATCTCTACTTCAGTGAAAGATATAGAAAAATATGTCAAAGATGTTAAATTGAACAAAGATAAATATGGAAATTTTTGGGTAAAACCAGTTATGGAAAATAACATGAGCCCCTCTATTTCATTTAAAGGAAGAGCTCTAACTATACCTGGAAAGACATCCATTAAAGTAAATCTAACAAAAGTTTCTCCTCTACTCCTGGCAATTTATTCAAAGCTTGAAAAAGTGATTGACCACGATACTTTGAAAAAGAATGATAAGACCATCAACAATACTCGTGGAGAAATTTGTATTTACTTTAATAATCCAAAGGGTGTAGATCTAAGTAAAATGAATGATGTTAATATTTCTGGTGAAATGTCATTTCGTTCTATGATAGTTAGAGATTATTTAAAGATAACTTTTGATATTAAAAATGTAGAGATTGAATCCGTTAATGAAAGAAAGTATATTGGTATAGATGGAAAGGTTTTTTCTGCTAATTAAATATGAGTCATTACAGCAGTGAAGATTTTACTATTTCATTGAACTCGGACGATAGTGATGATAGTATTTCATTGAACTCGGACGATGGTGATGATAGTATTTCATTGAACACAGATGATAGTTATGATACTAATAGTTTGTGCTCAAATGATAGTTATGAGAGTAGCTTTATTGATGACTCTGAGTATGATTCTGAGTATTCATGTGATAGTTATGACTTAGATGATTCTGAGTGAAAAAGTGTTTTAGTTTAAGCACAGTGATATATATAAAACGGAGCTGTAAAGCTCAAAAGTGTTTTATTTTAAGCACAGTGATATATATAAAACACCACGTTTTCTCACGCTATAAATATGGTTTATTGTGATACTTGCGAGAAGGAAGTAAAATATTATAAACAACATATTCTCACCGCAAAACATACATACAACATTCTTAACAAACTTTCCCCTCTTCCACCTAAAACAAAACATTGTAAGGTCTGTAAAACAACCATCCTCAAGAAGGGGTTTAAAGCCCATCTTAAAACTAACAAACACTTGTCAAAATTGTTTACTATTAAAAACTCTGATGGTGCATTCAAAGGACATATTAAAATAAGAGTCTTTAACTTCAAACCTCCTGAACCAGAGTCTATAGTTGATGCTGTAGAAATAGTTAAACCTGCTGTTCAAACGTTGATTGAAAAAACACTAAAAGAAATGAAACCACTTAAATTTTATATGGGAGTAAAATTAGAAATGACAAAGGACGAAGGAGTTATAGATACACCATACATGAGAACTGAGCCACACTTTATATCTTCATATCAAGATTTTAAAACATCAGGAGTCTATGATGAACTTATTAAACAAGAGCAAGATGTGGATAATTCAATCGTAGGAAGTGGATTCAATATAGGAAAAATTATTTACATAGACATTCATATTCTTAAATCAGATCCTCTAAAAGCTTCTTCTTACATTGATTTACCCAGTGTTATCAAAAATAGAAAAGCAGTTATCAATATCAAAAATAAAGACAATAAATGTTTTCTCTGGTCTATTCTAGCACACTTACATCCTCCACATTTTCATGATGAAAGAGTATCTCATTATAAAATATATGAGAATACATTAAATACGAAAGATCTAAAGTTTCCGATGACTTTAAATGATATTCCTAAATTTGAAAAGTTGAATAATTTATCAGTTAATGTTTATGGTCTAACCGAAACAAACAACATTCAGGTTTTAAAGCTTTCTGACAGTTGTAAACAAACTCATATTAATCTTCTATATTTTAATTCAGACGAAAATTCACATTATACATACATCAAAGATATTACAAAATTAATAAAACCACAAGTATGTAAAAGAACAAATAAAATATATATTTGTATGCGTTGTCTTAACTTCTTCCATACACAAGAAAGATTAGATAAACATTCAAATTATTGTGGTGAACATAAATCAACGGTAATCAACATGCCTAAAAAAGACTCAAAGATCACATTCAAAGATGAAAAGAAAACAATAAAACATCCATTTGTTATATATGCTGATTTTGAAAGTATTTTAGAAAAAATTGATACTGCTTCTCCAGATCCAAAAGAATCATACACAAATAAATATCAAAAACATACTCCTTGTGGTTTTTGTTATTATATCAAATCATCCGTTGGTGATAAATATAACAAGTTAGAGATGTATAGAGGCTCAAATACCCCAGAGGAGTTTGTGAAACGACTAGAAAAAGACTGTGTTCGATTAACCAAGATAATGAGAGAAACCAATAAACCAATGTCCTTAACAAGTAAAGAAAAAAGGGAATTTATAAAAAACAATGTCTGTCATATTTGTGAGGAGAAAATTGGTAAAGGTCTAAAGGTTAGAGACCATTGTCATCTCACTGGTAAATATAGAGGTCCGGCTCATCAAAGTTGTAATATTAATTATCAACTCCCCTCTTTCATTCCTGTCTTTCTTCATAACAACGCTCATTATGATACACATCTATTTATCAAGGAACTCTCAAAGACTTCTGGAAGTATCTCAGCAATTCCAAACACGGATCAGAAATACATTTCATTCACAAAAACAATTCACACATCTCCTATTACTCATATCAGATTTCTTGATACATTTAAATTCATGGCAAGTCCATTGGCTAACTTGGTTCAAAATCTAAAAGAGTTTCCATGTCTTTCAGAGTATTTTTTAGATAAAGATTTTCTAACACAAAAGGGAATTTACCCCTATGACTATATGGACTCATTTGAGAGATTCAATGAAACACAACTTCCTTTAAAAGAAAATTTCTATAACAAATTAAATAATAGTCATATATCTGATAAAGATTATGTACACGCACAAAATGTTTGGAAAAAATATAACATTAAGAATCTTGGTGAGTATCACGATTTGTACCTCAAAACTGATGTGCTTTTGTTGGCCGATGTATTTGAAGCCTTTAGATCTGTTTGTCGCACTGGATATGGATTGGATCCTGCTCACTACTACACAGCACCTGGATTGGCCTGGAGTGCGATGTTGAAAATGACAAAACAAGATTTGGATTTGATAACCGATGTTGATATGCTTTTGATGATTGAAAAGGCAAAAAGAGGTGGAATTTCACAAGTCTGCTCGAGTAGATACGCAAAAGCAAATAACAAATATCTTCCAAATTATGATCCAACGAAAGAGAGTTCTTACTTGATGTACTATGACGCGAACAACCTGTATGGCTGGGCAATGTCTCAGGCTCTTCCTTATGGAAAACTTAGATGGGTAAAGGAAAAAGACTACAAAAACGTTTTACAAGATGTATGTATCTCTACACAAAAAGAATTGGATGAAGAAAAAGTTGGTTATTATTTTGAAATTGATTTAAAATATCCAGAGGAACTCCATAACCTACACAAAGATCTCCCATTTGCTTGTGAGAAAGAAAGTCCAAAGAAAGAATGGTTGAGTGATTATCAACGATCGTTTGATATAGGTGAATCAACAGAAAAATTACTTACTACATTATATAACAAGAAAAATTATGTTCTACACCAAAGAAATTTGCGACAATATTTATCAAAAGGTCTAAGAGTAGAGAAGATCCATAGGGTTCTAAAGTTCAATCAAAGTCATTGGTTAAAGGGGTACATTGATTTTAATACACAAAGAAGAACAGAGTCAAAAACAGATTTTGAGAAAGACTTTTATAAATTGATGAATAATGCGGTCTTTGGTAAGACTATGGAGAATGTGAGGAAAAGACAAAATATCAGACTATCAACATCTTGGGAACAAGCATCAAAATTAATTAATAGACCGAGTTTTACTCGAGCTGAGGTCTTTACTGAGAACTTTTGTGCGATCCATTTGATTAAAGAGAGTATTGAAATGAACAAACCTATTTATATTGGAACAACAATTCTTGATTTATCAAAGTCATTAATGTATGATTACTTTTATAATAACTTGAGGAAGAAATATCAAAATGATGTTAATCTACTTTATATGGATACAGATAGTTTTATTTTGAAAATTAAAACCAACGATGTTTATTCAGACATGAAAAGAGACATTAATATCTATGACACGAGTAATTACAGTCCAGAGAGTGAGTTGTTCTCTTCTAAAAATAAAAAGGTGATTGGAAAGTTCAAGGATGAATTAGGAGGAAATGTTATGAGTGAATTTGTGGGATTGAGGTCTAAGGCTTATGCTTATAAATACATTGTGAATAACGTCGAAAAGACTGATAAGAAGTTAAAAGGTGTAAAGAAAAATGTTATTAAAGAAACAATAAACTTTAAGGATTATTATAACTGTTTAACAACAAAGAAAGAAGAGTTTAGAAAGATTAATGGAATAAGAAGTTATAAACATAAATTATATTCAGAAGAGATGAATAAGAAAGCATTGGGGGCTTTTGATGATAAGAGGTTTATTTTAGAAAATGGAATTGATAGTCTCCCTTATGGTTATATAAGTATATAAGTGATAAGTTAAAAAGGGGGTTAGGGATTTTAACGGGCTACCGCCGCCTTTTTACTATTATATAAATGATAGAACCAAGTACCAACCAGACTAAAGAGTGGAGGTGTAATCAACCTTGGTATATAAATGGTAAACATAACGAATGTGAAAAATATCAAATAGGTATAATTGAAAAGACAACTGGTAAAACAATTTACAAAACAAATAAGAGAATTAATTTAAATACCGGTGAATTGGGTAAAAAAGATGGAAATATTTTTGAGTGGACGGAAAACTTTGATGGTTGTCAGGAAAATATATACTTTAATTTAAAAATGGTATGTGGCACTGGAGGCGCTCAAACAAGAACATTGAGGGAGGTTTACCATTTTATCTTAGCTCAGTTAAAATATCTTAATAAAGAACCAAACTCAAACATATTTTTTGTTAATGTATTAGACGGTGAGGAGAGTTGTAGGAGAATTAAATTATTTCCCACACATAAACAAATATTTGTAGGGTCGTTGTTTGAGTGGGTCAAAGATGATTCACCAGATGATATTAAGAGTAAAAGGTTAAAAGGTCCATAAGGTCAGAAGGATCACAGGTTCACACAGAAGGACCATTGTTTAAGTGGTCTAATGAATAAGGATAACATGTCAAAAGGTTAGAAGGTTCGTAAAGAACAGGGTGAGAGAAATAGAGGTGTTTAGGGGCAATGAGGGAGGGGAAAAATTAACATGTAAGTCAATGGGAAAATGAGAGTGTCCCAGAAGCAACATATATACACTACTAACGTTATATAACTGCCAAAGAATATACTCATGCACAAAATATTTGGAAAGCGTTGGAGAGTATCCTTGGAGAGTATTATGATTTGTATCTTAAAACCGACGTCTTACTACGAGCTGACGTCTTTGAAACCTTTAGAACAGTTTGTCATAATAAACAATCATACGGGTTAGATCCCGTCCACTACTACACAGCCCCCGGATTAGCTTGGAGTGCCATGTTAAAAATGACGAAACAGGAGTTGGATTTAATCAGTGATGAAGATATGCTTTTGATGACAGAAGAGGCAAAAAGAGGAGGAATATCTCAAGTATGTTCTAAGAGATATGCTAAAGCCAACAATAAGTATCTTCCTAATTATGATGACACTGAAGGAACTGCGCTCCAACGCGAGTCGAAAGAATTGATGCGACCAAAGACGGAATTCGTCCGAGTTGCTTTATTGAAACAAAACAGCTCAGGTATTCTGACAAGCCCGTTTTTCGGGCAACAATATATATACACATTTATGTCGGGAAGTTTGCCCGGCAAAAGCTATACCGGGCATGCCCGGGTATCAAGGGCGAGCCTTGGAAAGGCGAGTCTGGACCTGCCCGGGCGTGTTTGGCTGCGGCCTGGCAAGTCGAGGCTGGGCGTGCCCGGGCGCTCTGGGCGAGCACTGGAAAGGCGATAGCGGGCATGCCCGGACGCTCTGGGCGAGCCCTGGAAAGGCGATAGGGGCATGCCCGGACGCTCTGGGCGTGCCCTGGAAAGGCGATAGCGGGCATGCCCGGACGCTCTGGGCGAGCCCTGGAAAGGCGATAGCGGGCATGCCCGGGAAAGACGAGACCGGGCGTGCCCGGGAGGTTCGGGCGTGCCCGGGAACAGTGAGTCCGGGCATGCCCGGGAGAGGCGCGTCTGGCCGTGTTCTGGCCGGTGCAAGGCGATTATGTACATCCAGCGGTAACCGCTACAACACAAAAGATAGTTCTTACCTGATGTATTATGATGCTAATAATTTGTATGGATGGGCCACGTCTCAAGCTCTACCTTATGGAGGACTTGAATGGGTTGATGAGAAATATTATAAAGGGGTTTTACATGACGTTATTACCTCTTCACAAAAAGAATTGTATGATTCAGAGCTTGGGTATTATTGAAAGGTTGATTTTGGATATCCCCCAGAGCTCCATAATAAACAAAGATTTACCATGTGCCCCGACTAAAGAAGCACCAAGAAAAGAATGGCTGAGTGATTATCAACGTTCATTTAATATAAAAGGTAAACCAACAGAAAAATTACTTACGACATTAGGTGGCAAAAAAAATTATGCCATACACCAAAGGAATTTGAACCAATGTGTAGCAGCAGGGTTGATAGTAACGAAAGTTCATAGAGTTTTAAAGTTTAACCAAAGTCATTGGATGAAGCCGTATATTGATTTTAACACACAAAAGAGAGCCGAGGCAAAGAATGCGTTTGAGAAAGATTTTTTTATAAATTGATGAATAATGCTGTATTTGGAAAGACGATGGAAAATCTTAGGAATAGACAAAACATAAAACTTGTTACATCTTGGAAACAAGCGGCAAAATTAATTAATAAATCCAGTTTTCAAAGAGAGGTTGTGTTTTCAGAGAACTTTGTTGCTATCCATTTGGAAAACGAGAGTATTAAGATGAATAAACCTATTTATATAGGAACGGCGATTCTTCATTTATCAAAAGTATTAATGTATGATTTATATTACAATAACTTGAAGAAGAAATATGGAGATAATGTTACCCTCCTTTATATGGATACGGATAGTTTTATTTTGGAAATTAAGACAAGATGTTTATTCAGATATGCTTCAGGATATTGACATGTATGATACGAGTAATAGTGGGGCAACTTAGCATAACAATTGTGCATTTTGTGAGGAAAGCACCAAATTTGGCACACTAATAGACTATCCGATTATGAACAGATCTGGATATTGGGCCATCTCAAATTCAGCCCCTGATGGCTGTGGCAGCCATTTTCCAAAATGACACCTTCAGCTTGTTCCGACGAATTGCATCATCAATTGGCTTGGTCCTTTCCACCAGGCATTCTCTGGTGAAAGTGTTACGCCCCCCCCCCCCCTTACCTCTGGTCTCGGTGGACCTCCGAACCCCGAGAGGGTCCCCGGCAGAAAGATGTGTTATCCCTGGTTGAAACCCAGCAAATAACATCCCTCAATGGAACCAGCAAATGAAACAGCCGAACCAATGATGCAACCACACCAAGATATAAACAAACCATACTATATTATGAATCACACACAAAGAGCCATACAGCAATGGGGCGATCACCCCTACTTTCAAATCTTACGATAATATCTTTGTCAAGCCCCTTAACCCCACTCACGGCACCTCCCCCAATGTCTCTGCTCCCCTCCAAGGCGAAGTCCCAATGTCTCTGTGCACTCCCGCGATCGGGGAGTCAAGGCCCGGTGGTCAATTGAGGCGTGGACGAGCAAGACGACCCCGAGGTCACGTGCTCAGCCCCCAGCAGCACAGCGGTGGCGAGGAACCTCACAAAGATGCGCTCCCTCCCGCGATCGGGGAGTCAAGGCCCGGTGGTCAATTAAGGCGAAGACGAGCGAGACGACCCCGAGGTCACGTGCTCAGCCCCCAGCAACACAGCGGTGGCGAGGAACCTCACAAAGATGCGCTCCGACGTACACGTTGCGGTTCAACCCGCGAGCCTCCGTATAATTCTCACGTGTCCCTTTCTGGTACAGCCGTTCCCGGCAATCCACCAGGGAATAATGCCCAGCCAACACGACGAAAGCCTGATCACGGCCGGGTGCTCGCTTGGCCAAGATGGCGGACAGCTTTCGCTCCAACCCGGATTCTCAAGGCCTGGATCCTCCGGAACCTCAATGAGAATACCCGACGACACCGGCTCCACGCACTCCGGCGATATTTCTTATCGACCGAACTTCCCTTCAAGGACGCAAAGTTCCCTCCCCCAGTACGTCGAATGCTCGGCCCCGGAGCTTCAACCACCATGTCTCTTTTTCTCTTCACTCCACCTCTTCCGGTCTCGATCCGGATTTCCGGCCACATTTTACCAGGAGCGCTTTTAAATCTTTTACTCACAACAACCCTTTCCCTTAAGTTACAATAAGCATAATATCTAGAATACTTCGAACCAGCAACAATACTCATAACAACAATCATTAAGGCCGAGTCCATAACACTTCCCCCCTTCAGGAAAGAAAGTTTGACCACAGCGAAAACTTTCTTTGCAGGCCAACTGGTAAACAAACCACCTATTGCCTCCTGATAGCATTTTTTCCCGGGAGGCCGAGCTGAGTATTCCCTACATGGACGCCTTTAGGAACGTGAAGTTCACGGTTAGTCCGGGCAGGAACGTTTACTACATGGATGCCTTTAGGAACGTGGCGTTCACGGTTAATCCGTGTAGGAAAGTTCACTACCTGGACGCCTTTAGGAACGTGGCGTTCACGGTTAATCCGTGTAGGAATTTTGGCTCGGTTGCTCCGCAGCATTCAGTGCTTCAACTCTTTCTAACTTCCCTAAGATTCACGGTTGGACCACCTGTCACTGTAGTCACATGAATAACGGTCTCCTTCTCGGCCGCTACTCTGATAGTCGTCCTTTCGGGGGCTGCCGTAACTCTGGGAGCCTCCATAGCAATATAGGCTGCGGCCACCACCAACACTACCGCCAAGTTGTCCTCTTCTGTAGCCCCCTCGACGCCAACGAAATGCTTTCCCTACTGTTATGGTCCGACCCTCCAACTCCTGGTTATTCAGATCCTTTTCTGCACTCCTGGCATCCTTTGAGTTTACAAATGTGACAAAGCCAAACCCTCTTGACTTTTGGCTCTCCCTGTCTTTTATCAGCAGCACTTCCAAAAGCGGTCCATATTTGTTGAAGGTAGACTCCAGAACCTCTTCCTTTGTTTTGAAGTTCAGTCCACCTACAAAAAGCTTGCCAACTTTGCCTCCATCCCTGAATGGTGTGGTGTTATTTCCCATATCGGACTTTTTCACAACCATCAGGTTACTAGAAACTTGACCCCCGGCCAAATCATTCCCAACCACAACTGATACTCCCTCTAAAGGAAGAGTGGCTTGCAACCCCACGGTGACCGGTCCTGACACCAAATCAGACTCTAGATTGATGACATGAAGGGGAGCGATAACCCAGCCACCGATCCCCTGTAACCGAACACTATCCTACAGTTGCTGTACTCTCCGACAATGGCAAAATGCCTTCAAGCATTAAGGATTGTTGTGCTCCTGTGTCCCTCAATACCCGAACAGGTCTTGTGTTAGTCGAGTCTCCCTCCAGTGAGACAAACCCCTCATAAATAAATGGTTGGTAACTCCTCTGCGGGTGATTTCTCACGTTTGCCATCGCCTTCGGAGTTGTACAAGTCGGACTCCGCTCCTGATTTTCCTTTCCCAAAGCATGACAGTGGGACATCAAGTGTCCTGGTTTATGGCAAAAAGCGCAAGTAGGCCCGGAGGAGAACCTCGTGGTCTGCCTCGAGGCCCACGGAGGATACGTCTGCCTTGAAACCGTTGACTTCTGACCTCTAGAAGTCGTGATATCAGAGTGGTCCCTCCTCTCGAGGCCGCCCCCATGAATTTTCGTTCTCCGCCCCTGCCGTACCATAGCTCCCCTGGCTAAGTCTAGGCGAGAAGTTAGGGTTGTGGAACCCCATCCTGTGGGTTAAGGCATAGTCATCTGCCATGGTCGCTGCCTCATACAACTTTGGTACTTTCCTTTCCTGCAGGTGTATTTTAATGTCCCCGTGGACACACTTGGAATTCCTCCACCAGGATCAATTGTCGCAATAGTTCGAAGTCTTTCCCAACTCCTTTTGAATCGCACCACCTATCAAACATGGTTTCTTTCAATCTGGCAAACTCCATGTGGGTCTCACTCTCCCTCCTCATGGCATTCCGGAATTTTTGCCGGTAAGCTTCTGGGACCAATTCATAGGCTTTGCGAATGTGCTTCTTCAATACCTCATAATCTGCACATTGGTCAATCGGTAAAGCCGAATAAATCTCTTGAGCTTTACTCACCAGAACACTTTGCTCTAGTATGGACCAGTACTCCTCAGGCCAGTTTAACTGTCGAGCCACTTTCTCAAAGTGTGGAAAAAACTTGGCTACCTCCTTTTCATTGAAGGGTGGGACCAGCCTCACATGTCTGCCAACATCCCAGGTGTTCTGACTAGGTGTCGAACCAGTCAGCAGGGATGGTACCTCTCCCCATTCTCTCATTAACTCCAGCTCCTTGACATAAATTTCCTGCTGACGCGCCATCATGGTCCTTTAACTCCCTTTCGGCTCTGTAATTGCATCTCCAGTTTCCAGAGCTCCACATTTTCTTGTTCTTCTGGTAACAAATCCCAGGCTACCTCTTCCCATGCTTTTCATCCCACCATAGATTGTATCACCACTGTCTGCAACTCTGCCTTCTTCATATTATTTCGGACCTCCAAGCTAAAATGTTTGGCCAATTTCCAGAGGTCCGATTTTACTAACGCTCTGAACTGTGCTTCACTCGGGGTCACCGTAAACCTCTCTGAATCAAACGCCATAGTGACTACTGGTAACACCTGTTAACCTTCACACAATAAATTTTTAACAAACAAAAACAAAAGTATTAATATTAATTTTTTTGTTGCTGTTTGTTTTTGGAAAAAATTTGGGAATGTTGGAAAAGTTCCAAACTTGGGAATTCCTTCCTGGACTAAATTTAGGAATTTTTTAGATCCCGGACGCAGACCCCAATTGCGAGCCCATGAATATCAATTGGACGAGCCCCCAATTTCTGCTACGGGGGCCCCTCCCTTACCTCTGGTCTCGGTGGACCTCCGAACCCCGAGAGGGTCCCTGGCAGAAAGATGTGTTATCCCTGGTTGAAACCCAGCAAATAACGTCCCTCAATGGAACCAGCAAATAAAACAGCCAAACCAATGATACAACCACACCAAGTTATAAACAAACCATACTATATTATGAATCACACACAAAGAGCCATACAGCAATGGGGCGATCACCCCTACTTTCAAATCTTACGATAATATCCTTGTCAAGCCCCTTAACCCCACTCACGGCACCTCCCCCAATGTCTCTGCTCCCCTCCAAGGCGAAGTCCCAATGTCTCTGTGCGCTCCCGCGATCGGGGAGTCAAGGCCCGGTGGTCAATTGAGGCGTGGACGAGCGAGACGACCCCAAGGTCATGTGCTCAGCCCCCAGCAGCACAGCGGTGGCGAGGAACCTCACAAAGATGCGCTCCCTCCCGCGATCGGGGAGTCAAGGCCTGGTAGTCAATTGAGGCGAAGACGAGCGAGACGACCCCGAGGTCACGTGCTCAGCCCCCAGCAACACAGCGGTGCCGAGGAACCTCACAAAGATGCGCTCCGATGTACACGTTGCAGTTCAACCCGCGAGCCTCCGTATAATTCTCACGTGTCCCTTTCTGGCACAGCCATTCCCGGCAATCCACCAGGGAATAATGCCCAGCCGACACGACGAAAGCCTGTTCACGGTCGGGTACTCGCGTGGCCAAGATGGCGGACGGCTTTCGCTCCAACCCGGATTCTCAAGGCTTGGATCCTCCGGAACCTCAATGAGAATACCCGACGACACCGGCTCCATGCACTCCGGCAATATTTCTTATCGACCGAACTTCCCTTCAAGGACGCAAAGTTCCCTCGCCCAGTACATCGAATGCTCGGCCCAGGAGCTTCAACCACCACGTCTCTTTTTCTCTTCGCTCCACCCTCTTCCGGTCTCTATCCGGATTTCCGGCCACATTTTACCAGGAGCGCTTTTAAATCTTTTACTCACAACAACCCTTTCCCTTAAGTCACAACAAGCATAATATCTAGAATACTTAGAACCAGCAACAATACTCATAACAACAATCATTAAGGCCGAGTCCGTAACAAAAGACTGGAACTGCTCTTGGCCAATCTTCTTCACATTCCTGACAGTCTCAACTGCAGCAGGACTTGCAATTTCCTTTGTGTCAAGGACAACCAGATCCATGCTCTCTTCCTCAAAGGGGTTGCCAAGCTCTTCTATGACGCTGACAAGGGCGCGGACATCCTTGGCGAAAGAGGTCTGCACACTTGGTGTCTGGTCATGATGACGTGTGTCCTCTCGCCTCCCCCAGTGTTGATGGCCATCTTGGAACTCTTCTATGGCCCAGGCAACGTCTGGCCCGGCAATCATCCAACGCCGCAGGGCACTTGGGTTGTCAGTGAGGCCGTCTGCTCCACCATCTCCTTTGATGCAGGCGTTATTCTGTTCAGGCGCCTGGTCGATTGGGATCGAAGAGAACACCTTCTTCGTATTCTGTACAGTGAAGTTGCCAGCCCTGAATTCTCTGGCTACATCTGGGTGCTTCATTGGGAGTGCAACCATGTCCCTCAGGTGAACAGGGACCCACCTGGCATAGTGTGTGTGGTCTAAGGCATGGAACCATGGGACCAGTTCCGTCAGGGCATCAAGGTACATCGTGAATGAAGCCTGCCGCAGAGAATGCACGTAGACCAGTACCAACATCTCTAGTTCCAGCACAGTTGCCCAGTACTGAAAGTTGGGAATGTCTTCTCCTCTCTGGTGACACCAGTCTTCGAACTCAGGCAGGTCTTCTGCATCATCGGCATATGTCATACAGTGGCGTTCATACGCACGGTGTTGCAGGATGTGCAGTGCCACTGCAGTGATTTGATGAGCTCTTCTTGTGCGGGTGACGTGGGCAGCTCGCAGGAAGGAGTCGGCCACCCCTGGCGTTGCAATCTCAGCTTGCAAATCTGCAAAATCTGCAAATCTTGCAAAAATCAAATCTCTGAATCTGAGATGGCCCAATATCCAGATCTTTTCATAATATGATAGTCTACTCGTGTGCCAAATTTGGTGCTTTCCTCACAAAATGCACAATTGTTATGCTATATTTAGCTTAGCTGCCGGACTATAATTATAAGTCGGACGATAAGTTGTTTTCCACAAAGAATCAAAAGGTTGGAAAGTTTCAGGATGAATTAGGGGGAAAGGTAATGACTGAATTTGTAGGATTGAGATCGAAGGCTTATGCTTATAAATGTCTTGATAATGGTGTTGAGATATGTAAGAAGTTTAAAGGAGTAAAGAAATGTGTTATCGAAAAAGAAATAGAGTTTAGACATTATTATGGTTGTTTAAGGTTAAAGCCGAAGGATGAGGAGTTGTATATAACAATGAATACGATAAGAAGTCATAAACATCAATTATATACGGAGACGGTGAAAAAGAAAGCTCTGGGAGCTTATGATGATAACAGGTTTATTTTAGATAATGGAATAGATTATATCCCTCATGAACACATAGATATAAAGGAAGAGGAGGAAGTAGAGGCAACAATAGAGGAGGTGGTAAGGTTAGCAATGGAAGAGGAGTGAATACATAGACATAATTTTAAAAATAAAATAACCTAATAATAAAATGAGTTATTGTATCAAGTGCAAACAGAAAACCAAAACTAAAAATATATCGTACGGTATAAATAAAAAGAATAGAGCGTGAAAAGGGAGAATGCGTGATATGCGGGACTAAAAAGTGTCACTTCATCCCATCTAAAAGTGGGGGTGATATACAAAAATTTATATCGGGGTCTAAATTTACAACCACGGGGATCCCAGGGGAACTACATCTACTGGGCTATT
The DNA here is from genome assembly GCF_964187855.1 of Myxine glutinosa. Taxonomy (NCBI): domain Eukaryota; kingdom Metazoa; phylum Chordata; class Myxini; order Myxiniformes; family Myxinidae; genus Myxine; species Myxine glutinosa. The sequence goes on from NC_136270.1 coordinate 57,226,579, forward strand.
CCTTCTGTGGGCCTAGAACAAACTTGGAAAAAAGATTAGATGAGGATGGTAATCCTAAACGTTGGTCTAAACCTAGAAATAGGGTTGATGAGGTGTGGATGAAGCATGACTGATTATGGGGAAACTACTAAGTTGGACGAAAAACATGAAGCCGATAGAGACATGCTGTATAATTAGTCTTTGATACGAAATCCAACGTTGAGAGAGAAAGTTGATAGGTTTATAGTGAAGAAGATGAGAGGCGCTAAATTGAGATTAGGGATGGAGGCTGCCCTTCAAAAAAACTACGAAACTCCAAGCATGATATTGTTGCGGTTGTGCCATAAAGGCAACCCCCCTATAGTCAATTGCATGACAACATGTCGCCTGCAGTAGTTAGTTATGTCTTATTGAATGTAAAGATTAGCCCTTTCCCATTGTGTAGTAATGAAGACCAAATATGCGTTGAGTAGGCAGGATCTTCAAACCTTCGTTGGTTAAGGGAAGCCATTACAAATATGCAGGAAGGCGTGGCCAAAGACGGAGCCCTGAATGAAAGGAGGAAGGAGGACTAAAACCTTCCGAGAAGGAGGAAGGATTGAAGGCCAGCATGCGACAAATCTCAGCCAATGGGACGCTGTGGAACATTTTGAAGGCCGCGGGCGGGTCTGATAAAACCCCAGTCCAGCGCATTATCATTCTTTTTGCTCTTGGATTTCGCAGCGCACAGGACGACATTCTCTTGATTTGGATTTCGCCAATCAAGGCGAAATTTGGATTTCGCCAAATATATAGATCGCCTCTTTGCCGATCACTCGCTCTGATCCGGGGGACCTGCAAGCGTTGGCTTCTCCCACGACCCAGCTTGAAGCTGGTCATCCCACCAGCGCTGAATCTCGCTCAACCTGCGCTGGAGTTCGTCCTTCGGACCTGACCTCATCGAGCTGCGAGCTGCGCACACCAGACCACGTGGCCCCCAGTGAGGCATTCCCAGCACGTACATCGATCGGTACGAGAATAACCAGTGTCTTTTCCCCTTGTGTGAGTGTGAGTGTGAAGGCGCCAGTGGGGTGCAAATCTGCTCGGCACGCAATTGAATAAGGTGTGTGGAAGTGAGGGTTGGATAGCACGGTTCTTCGGCACACGCATGCACCTTGACGTGTGCACCTTGAAGGTATTCGTGATTTTCCGGTATTAACTGAGGGGGATCCCCAACAAAATTGGTGTCCGGGAGTGGGATTGGACCTGGAGTACGCTTCACATACTGCGCAATTACGAATGTGTGGAAGTTTAGTTTAAAACAAATTTAAAAGAAATTAAAATTAAATTCGGATGATGGCTGGCCAAAACGAGCAGGTTCCGGTGGGAATAGAGAATGTAGAGAATGAAGCTGAATTAATGGCCCAGGACGTAAATTAACAGATTGACCTTGGATTTAATCATGGCACGGCAGGGAGTGAAGACAATGGCGGTGCTTCGCACGTGGGGCCAGCGGCGGAGGCCGAGCCCACTGTGCAAGCGGGGGTTAACATGGAGTTATTCATGTCTCAAATGAGAGCATGCTTTGAGGTGCAAATGAAAGTCAAGATGTGAGATGGATAAAATGGGAGATCGAATGAGTAATCGAATGGACACCATGAGGGAGGAATCAAGCTGCAATGTGAAAAGGATGGGGGAGGAGTTTGGGCATAGAATGAGCAAGGAGTTCGCGGGTGAATGTGACGAGGTAAAGCAGAGTGAGATGCGCGTCCAGCGAGGGCTGAAGGAGAGTACAGCCAAAGTGACTGGGAGAATGGAAATATTGACGCGGGAGGTAGAGAAACCGGCGAAGGTAGAGTTGGAGCAGGAAATAGTAGAGGCACAGTGGGAAATGGCAGAGGTAAAACAGAAGCTGGAGGAGGTGGAAGAAGGAATAATTGAAATTAAAAAGACAGAAGGAGAGACGGCGAATGAATTACGGAAGGAATTGATGGAATGTGTGCAAGAGTGGTGCTCGGACCGTGATGAAATACCTGTTAATCAAATAAAAAGTTTACAGGTTCTTGAAGAGGGCCGGGAGAAGGTGAGTCCCGAGGGTGAGTAGCGATATCGGGAATGTGTTTGGTGCGAGCGGGTGCTCCGTGAGCTTGGGACAAAGGATGGACCCGGGAGTTCGTGGGGGGCCCATTGTGAGGGGTGCGACTGAGATGGAGTGTGTGAAAGGCGTGGGTGCGCCGGTGTGTACAAGTACGGATTGTGTGGAGAGAGTGTGCGCACCGGTGTGTGTGACTACGGATTGTGTGGAGAGAGTGTGCGATTACGGATTGTGTGGACAGAGTGTGCGCACCGGTGTGTGCAAGAACGATTGTGTGGAAAGAGTGTGCGCACCGGTGTGTGTGAGTACGGTATGGAGTGCGAGGGGTAATCCGCCATCTCAGGCATCAACGCTGACCGGGGTAGTGCTTAGTGAGACGGGTAGAGTATGCGAGCCCCCGATGAGTGGTGTACCATGGGGACCGGAGGGAATCGGTGCGGCGTCAGTCTTGCAAGGACCGGCGTGTGGGATTTAAACCTCCGGCACCCGCACGGTAATATTGGTGCCGTACCACGGCAAGAGCTGTTCGGCGGGGTTAGAGGGGTTATTCGGATTGTCAAAGACAAGCACCTTACCAGGTGAGGTTTTGTAACCGTGGCTGGTTGGGTCATCGTGCGTGGGACCACAGGGCCCCGTGCAGGGATTGACCCCGGCACCTGGGACCACCAACTTCACCCCCCTCGGATCGTACCTGCCGACCGGATAAGACCGTACACAGGCGACCAAGCACCCGCATGGATTACTTTGGCCTTAGGGGCCGAGGCGCGACCAATTGCCTCCATAGATGGGGGCTCATAGATTAGAAGACTGGGGGGAGTATTGTACCCCCCACGTGGGGGGTATGGTGGTGTGACCATTCCCCACGATCGGGGGGCCCATGAGCACTAGTTTAGGGGGATAGCATTGTTAGGCCCATGGAGGGGCCAGCAATGGTTACTCCATGGGGGCACCGAAGCACTAGCTGAGGGAGGGCTAGGATAATGATTAGGGACCTCGAGAGACAATAGGTACAAGATTTAAGTAGTGACCATGAACTGTAGAGGGGACGTAGAGAGTTTTAGCTGGTTGTTAACAAAGGGTGTGCATCATGTAAAGGGACGGCAGGGAAGCACGAGCTATAGGGGAAATCAGTTAGATTAATGATGCAGTGTGTAAGTGTAAATGGAATTGTGTTGTGGTGTGAAATTTTTGGGTGTGAGAATAAATGGTGTTGAATGCATGGTGCGAAGGATTGAATGGGGGGAGTGGAACCCATTCACGAAGGCCCGGGTGGGTAGTTTAAAGGTCGATAGATGGTACAGGTAAATTGCATGGATGTTGACACCTGTGGTGCTGATTGTGGAAATAGTTTTTTTTGTGAGGTGCATGAGGCGGTGGAATGGCTGGGCGTGTGGCTTATTAGTAGTAATTGTTATTGATGCACTCCGTCACTGGTAGCTCATCGGCCAGGTAAGGCCGCAGGTAGGCACAGGGAGCCAGTTAGGTTACAGTCAGTGGGGCCCGAGGATCCAGAGGATGGATCTGGGTTGCCCAATGCTAAGGTGGGCATCGGTTGGGAAGAGCCAAGGAGAGCCTTCCCCAGATAGGTTAGGGTAAGGAGCAGGCAAGCTCGGGAGGCGGCTCCAGTGAATGGAGGGGTGCAGGTCGGTAGACCTGCTGGTAGAGCCACACGACCCAGCCCCGAAATTGTGCGAGGGCACAGGTAGAAAATTTGTGGGGTTAGACCCAAATTCAGAGGGCACCACAGTGTGGGCAATGGGAATTCGAGTTCTTAGAACCACGTAGTTTAAAGAAGGCCAATTGGCAGGGTACGACCCGGGGAGATTGAAATGTGTAATGATGTCAGTGTAGTTAGGATTTTGTGAAGACCCCTTCGCACCATCCACAACCATCCACAAGGGGATGGATTTCGCACCACGGGGCTCAATGTTTGATTGGTAAGATGCATCACGACGTGAGTACGAAACATTGTGTTCATTCCGCCTTTCCTTCCTGTGGGAAGTAGGGGACGAATTTGGAATAAAGAGGGGACATGGGAGACGAGATGTAGAGACGAATTGTAAATACAAGGAGGGCCAGGGTAATGTAGTCAACGGTGGGGGTACGTACGGGTAGGGCCAGGCTCTAGTTCACTCTGCCGGCGTTCCTCTCACCCGCTTGTCATCCCTTTGTTTTGCATGTGCCACCGTGTCCTTTCCTTTTTTTTTTTGCTCGTTGCGTCTTCTCTTCCTCCCCGAACCAGGACCATCACGAGGACTTACCTTGCCGTCGCAGCATCTTGCTGCCATCCACACTCACTCCCATCATCCCATCCATCACATTATGGACCACAAGCTCTGTGGCCACACCCATTTCCATTGTTGCACCTCTTGGCTGCCTCATCATCTTGCCACACATCGATCACCTGTTGGGTGGCATTGACGCCACACATTTGGACCACTTGTCAAGTGGCCCTGCTCGTGAATAAAAAAATGATCCATGTGTGCAATTATGAAGATTTAGATGGCCCTGATCTTCAAATGGCCTGTATGCCGGTCAGGGCCAGCCGGTTTTTGTTAGCCCACCTACCAAGGCAAGAAGCCACTCCAGCAACAATAAGATGATACCAGCAACAAGTGCTCCAAGTTAAATTCCTCAAGTCCAGGTCCTGGGTCATAGGTTTTGGTAAAATAAATTGTGTGTTGTGTAAAATGTAAAAATGTTGCCCACCGGTTATGTGTTTAGTTTCAAAATTCCGGCAATACGTGAACAGTATGAGGTTGTGGGTGTGAATCTGTTAGGTAGTTTTTCAACGCATTAGGAGGGACATATTTAGTTTAAAAATGTACATTTAAATGTTTAAAAAAAAAAAAAAAAAATGTTGCACACATTGGGATTGGAGTTTAAAATGTTAGGGGAATCACATCTATGTATCACACTAATAGTAATGTTAATTGAATGCCAGCTCACTACAGCCGCTCCATGTGGACGACACGGGGTGAGTCTCGGTGGGAGGAGGGGGTCGTGTTGCGGTTGTGCCATAAAGGCAAACCCCCTATAGTCAATTGCACGGCAACATGTAGACTGCAGTAGTTAGTTATGTCTTATTGAATGTAAAGATTAGCCCTTTCCCATTGTGTAGTAAAAAAGACCAAATATGTGTTGAGTCGGCAGGATCTTCAAACCTTCGTTGGTTAAGGGAAGCCATTACTAATGTGCAGGAAAGCGTGGCCAAAGACGGAGCCCTGAATGAAAGAAGGAAGGAGGGCTAAAACCTTCCGAGAAGGAGGAAGGATTGAAGGCCAGCATGCGACAAATCTCAGCTAATGGGAGGCTGTAGAACATTTTGAAGGGCGTGGGCGGGTCTGATAAACCCCAGTCCAGCGCATTATCATTATTTTTGCTCTTGGATTTCGCAGCGCACAGGACGACATTCTCTTGATTTGGATTTTGCCACGTGGATGACACCCTGCTCTGGACTCTCTTGTTTTGGATCCACCAGACGACACTCCTGCTTTTGCCTTTGTCCTTCGCCAACACACCTCTTGTGGTGTTTCGTCGACCCCCATCGCCTCTTTGCCGATCTCTTGCTCTGATCTGGGGGACCTGCAAGCGTTGGCTTCTCCCGCGACCCAGCTTGAAGCTGGTCGTCCCACCTGCGCTGAATCTAGCTCAACCTGCGCTGGAGTTTGTCCTTCAGACCTGACCTCATTGAGCTGCGAGCTGCGCACACCAGACCACGTGGCCCCCAGCGAGGCAATCACAGCACGTACATCGATCGGTACGAGAATAACCAGTGTCTTTTCCCCTGTGTGAGAGTGAGTGTGAAGGCGCCAGTGGGGTTTATTATTAGGTAAGAATTGATAAGCTGAATCTTCGTCTCTGTTTCTCTGTGCCTTCAAAATAAAAGGCTGCACATTTGATTCCTTTCCAACCTGTTTGGTACGTCCTTTTGTCGGTCAAAGACCTCAAGGGAAGGAAGAAGAAGAAGAATCAGAGCAACAATGTTTAATAAAATCGATTACAAACACACAGTGTGGAGCAAGGCTCGAGAATGCACCGCCTAACACGCAGCGGGCAATTCCTCAAGACACTCGCTACAAAATAAGCAAAAAGGCATTTCATATATAGCAAAATATCAGACAAGAATCTGCGCTAAAGACAAAGCAAACCTGAGCCGTAAAGGCCCACCTACCATCATTCCTTCCTGAAGAAGGCCAAACTTAGACAAAAAGATGTAAGCATAGGATAATGATTGAATACACATGCTGAATACGCAACAATCAAAGGATGTGTAATGTCTATATTTCTTTCCAAGGTTGGTTACATCCTTGATTTAGGAGACATACTAGAAACTACAAAGATATATAATTAATTATTCCCTTTGTGAAGAAGGCGTTTGGCAACATGTTTTCCCTGTACGTGGGCGGTGAGCATATTATCTACTGTCTGGCACATACATTCAAGGACTTGTTTATTGGGCTAAGGATCCACCCTGTACCTCGAGTCTCGAAAGCACATTTTGTCCACTCGCCTCTGCCTGCAGCTGAGTTCAAATCAGTTTTTCAGAAGCACGATATATAATTTCAGATGTTATGATCAATTGAGTCATGGGGTTTAAACCCTAATGGCTAACAGTTCCTTCCTTTGTCTTTACAAGACAACTCCTTGGAAAGACACCGTATACCCCAGTGGTCAGCATCCCAATTAGTCACATGCCAGGCACGACACTGCGTCACGCATGCTCAAAGAAAGATACCGGCCCTAACTGGCCGTCTAACATTCAACGCATAAATTGTTAGCCATAATTCGCGACGACGGCGCCTGGTTAGGAGATTGCTGCCGCCCGGCCAGATTCCGAATCCACCCTCGTCACGGCGTAGGTGCGACCCAGTTGCCAGCCAGATTTGGGGCCCTCCTTATGCAGGCGTGGTCCTCGCGAATCAGGGCAAACAATCGACATCCAATGCCATCAAGCCTTGTACATGTGATTGCTGGGTGGTGTAAGTGGTGGTGAGGGTGGTTCTCCCGGATATCCCGGATACATGTTTGCCCGCCGCTCCTTACTGCTGACATAATAGCAATAACCTTTAAAAGAACCTACACTTTCTAAATCACAGGTATAATCATCCCAACTAAAATAATCATTATCAGAATCCCAAGCATCAATAGGTTCATCGATTACCCCACATACTCCTTCCTTTTCTGCCAACAACATATCCAAAGCCACTTGATTCTGCATCACCATCGTTCGCATATGCACTAATTCGTTTTCCAATTGTAGTTCTGCGATTCGGGTTTCGTTTCCAATTCGTTCCATTACTAATGCGAGACTATCTATTCGCCAATCATTCATAATACATAAGAGGCGTTAGCCAGTACACGCAAGGGGTTTACCACACAAGTATCACAGTCATCACAAACATCAATACAGGCATCAGCCAGTTCCCACAAGGGATTTTCAACACAAGTATCACAGTCATCACAAAAATCAATACAAAATTCTGAAGCGCCGGTCACATCTGCCTTGTTGAAGGACCCATTCAGGTCGACGGCCTCTGTGGTCAAGATCATGGTCTTCCGACGGCGGTTTCTTCATCGTCCATCCTGAAAAATACTTTCTTACACACACCATGATCAAATTCCTAGCCCCCCGTCCCACCAATTGGCATTTAGTTACCTTATCTCTCAGATGGTTGGCTTATTCATAGCCGCATTTCCTGTGTCGTGTCTGGAATTTCGAATGCCATATTTACTTTCACCAATTTCCGAAAATACCTTCCTTTTAATCATCTTCCCTACATCTAATAATATGTGATTTACCAACCATTTCCCCCCCAGTGCAAGCCAACCCCTTGTATCACCTTCTTATCACAAAACAACAGTCCATAACTAACCACTTTCCTTTATTTCCTGTCTTTTCCATTAACTTTTATAACCTTTTCCTCCACTTTCTCATCAATTCCTGCAGTCACCTGTCATTGACAAATAATCCATCTGATTCGACTTTCCACTCCAATCATCTTTGCACTTTCCATGACCTTCTTCACACTTCCTTTTAAACCTTTTTTTCAGACACAACCCACATGAGTTATGAATACAATTTCCCCTTTCAGGCACGTGTCTAGCCACTCACAAAGTGTCCATAAGACAACGTCATCATATTTCACACCTCAGCTCTCGAGACCACCCAGGGGTCCCTTGAGAGATGCATCCTAATGTTAATCAGCTCTCGAGAGCTCAATTTTGAACAGGGGTAAAACCAGCAATACTCAATTCTGCCGAGCAAGAGGCCAGAGCAGTATCACTCCCTCTTCCCTCTGCCCACCATAACTGGCAGACAGACAATGGCGAGCCATAAGCCCCAAAATGACATTGCACGAACCCTTTCAATATCTGTCTAAACCTACTGCCATTTAACGACGCTTCCCAGATGACGGCTCCCATACACTATTCTGGCACAAAATTGTTGCATCCCACAGATGCCACGATTATTTGAACAAATTCATTTTCCTAATCCACCCTTTCAATTTTCATTTCAATTTAAAGTCAATCCAATGTCCTCTAATACCTCTCTTAGCATCCCATGCACCTGTTGCAGACACCTGTTTTAGCCTCTGGCCCCAGATAACTCTCTGCCGGTAGACCTTAATGGTTTGGTCGCCATATGCATATGTCTCCGTGTTCGCCCATGCCCTCATGTCCCCAGTGCTGGCAAAGCGGTATATTAAACTAAGTGTGATTGCCACCCCTAACAGGCGGTGGTGCAGCATCCTCGATCTGTGGTGGTGCGTTTGAGGTGTCTGTGTTTGTGGGTATGGCCAACTTACAATGTGTGGCATGTACCCAGGACGACTTGCCCTCACAAAACACCGCTGTTGGTGTGATCAGAAGAACTTGGTATGGCCCCGTCCACCTTGGTTCGAGCGCAGTCTTACGGGTGAAATGCTTCACCAGCACGTAATCTCCTGCCTCGAAGGTGTGGATAGGCTTGCTTGTTGGCTCCGGCAGGGCCTCCCGAACACGTTCATGTATGCTGCGTGCCACATGGGACAGACCTATGCAAAACTTTAGAAGCATGTCATCCATGATAGGTAATTCAAGGGCTGCCATATCCACTGGCGCCGATACCGGCAAACTCATGGGCCGACCCATTAATATCTCGTGCGGAGAGAGACCAGTGGTGCGCCCTGGAGTAGAGCGCACGCTCATTAACGCTAGCGGAAGGGCCTCCGGCCACTTGAGGCCTGTCTCGTCGCAAATCTTTGCCAACTTACCTTTCAGTGTGCCATTCGTTCGTTCTACAAGTCCCGCCGATTGCGGGTAGTAAACACAGTGGAACGACTGTATCACTCCCAAGGCCTTTAACACGGCTTTAATGACGTCACCTGTGAAGTGCCCGCCCTGATCGGATGACACTTTCTGCGGGACACCGAATCGACACATAAAGTGCCGCAAAAGGCACTTGGCCACCGTTATAGCGTCAGCCCTGATGCATGGGTAGGCCTCCACCCACTTGGTGAACATGTCCACCACTACCAATACATGCTTAAAGGACATACAAGGCGGTAAATTGAAAAAAATCGAACTGGATATGACAGAACGGCCCGACGGGAGCCGGGTGACCCGCGTTGTGGCGGCGTCTGGGGGGTGCCCCCCTATTATGCCGTTGACATATAGCGCACGAGCGACAGACCATGGTAACCGCAGCCGAAAGGCCTGGTGCTGCCCAGGTGGAAGTGACCTGCCTCATCACCCCCCTATGGCACACATGGCCATTTTGATGCGCCATGCGTGCCAACCATGGTAATAAAGCTCGCGGTGCCACGGGTTTGTCATTAATCGTCCACATTTGTCCTTCTGCGGGGCGTTGAGCTCCCAGTTTAATCCAATCTTGATGTTCTACGTTTGAGGCCGCGGCTTGTAATTGTATTACATCGAACTCTGTAGGTGCGGATGTCGGAACGTCTGTCTGGGCGGTCGCTTTAGCGCCCTGTTTGCGCGTAACTACTGGCATATTATACCCAATCTGTTGGTTTGCCGCTTGTGCTGCTGCTTCGTCGGCTCGGGCGTTTCCACGGGCCACAGCGTCGTCTGTACGCTGGTGACCTCGGCATTTAACTACAGCTATTTCACGTGGAAGCATAATACTATGAAGCAGATTACGCACTAAGTCCCCATTTTTAATGAGTGCTCCCGCTGAAGTGAGGAACCCTCTCATTTTCCATATGGCCCCTTTGTCGTGGACCACTCCGTGTGCGTATGCCGAGTCAGTATAAATTGTCACTGCCTTTTCCTCGCTTACTTCGCACGCTCTCGTGAGTGCGTACAGTTCAGCTTGTTGTGCTGACCAGGTGGGCGGGAGGCGGCCGCTTTCGACCGTCTCCGTATCCGAGCATACTGCGTACCCAGATAACAGGGATCCGTCCCAAGCCCGTTTGGCTGAACCATCGACGTAATAGGTGTGATCGGCTTCCTGTAGCGGTGTGTCCTGTAAGTCAGGCCTTACTGTTGATATTAACTGCACCACGTCCGTACAAACGTGCGGGATTCCCTCCTCCTTTGTTGGCAAAAGTGTCGCTGGGTTAAGAACGGTACACCGCATCACCGTCACGTTGGGTGCCATAATTAATGCCGTTTCGTATTGCATCAGTCGAGTGGCTGTGAAATGCTGTGTGTTTCGCTGTTGTAGTAGTGTATGGACGCAATGCGGTACCTGTAAAAGGACAGCATGTCCCATTACTATGTCGGCCGTCCGCTCAACTGCGTATCGGGCAGCCGCCACGGCTTGTAAGCACAGCGGAAAGCCTTGTTCTACCGCATCAAGCTTTTTGCTGAAATAGGCTACTGGACGTTCCCTATCTCCATGAGTCTGAGTTAACACGGATTGTGCGAATCCCCCTACTGCATGGGTGAAAAGTGTGAAGGCCTTTTTATAGTCGGGAAGGCCCAAGGTTGGGGCCGTTACCAGGGCTCGTTTGAGTCCTTCGTAGCAGCGTATTCGATTGTCCGTCCAGTTTACCATCCGTGGCTGGTCGTTTTTCGTCGCCTCATACAGAGGTTTTGCTAATAACGCATAGTCAATTATCCATGTACGACAGTACCCTGCCATTCCCAAAAATCGCAACACCTCCCTTTGTGTACGAGGCAACGGGGTTTCCATGATGGCCGTGACCCGGCTCGCGTTGAGCTCGCGTCTCCCATGCGAAATCGCGTGTCCCAAGTATGTAACTATTTCCCGCACAAATTGCAATTTTTCCCGGCCTACTTTGTGGCCTTTCTCGGCTAGCGCATTTAACAGCGCTAGTGAATCCGTCTCGCAGGCTGCCTGGGATGGAGAGCAGATTAATAAGTCGTCGATGTACTGCAACAGCACCGAGCCGCCTTCCAATTGGACATCTGCGAGATCGCGGTGCAGCGCTCGTGAAAACAAGGTAGGGCTATCTGCGAAACCCTGCGGAAGCACTGTCCAGGTGAATTGTCTCCCCCGGAAGGTGAAAGCGAAGAGATACTGGGACTCTGGAGCTATTGGCACTGAAAAGAAGGCGGAACACAAGTCTATGACTGTAAAATGTGTAGCATCTGGCGGAATGGAAGTCATCAGAACTTCTGCATTTGGTACAACCGGATGAATACCCTGAATTATTTTATTAATCTCTCGCAAATCCTGCACAAATCGCCACTTTCCTGTCATTGGTTTTGGCACTGGGAAAATGGGGGAGTTACATGGGCTATTAGTTTCGATTATTATTCCCTGCTGCAAGAGCGATTCTATCACCGGAAAAATGCCTGCGTCAGCCTCGTGCCGAAGTGGGTACTGCCGAATGTGTGGTAAAGGTAACCCTTCTTTAATTGGAATCACCAATGGGGGTGCATCCCTAATGCGCCCTACTTCATTCTCGTGTTGCGCCCATAGTGACGGGGTGACGGTATCGAGCAATCCATCGGAGTCCCCTGGAGTCGTGGGGACCGCCCTGACCATATGTGCCGCTTTGGGTGGCAGTTCCACCATCTCAAATCGAACTCGTCTGTCCTGAGGTGCCAAATTAATTATGAACCCTTCATTGTTGTCCAACACATGGACCGTTCGGTGTTCAACATTGTATCGACGCCTTACTGGCGTTTTCCGCAGTCGGTCCATCATCCATCCAATGCTCTCGGGTGGCCATCCTCTGGCGGTACTAAGGGTAACATGCGCTACCATCCCCTCGGGGTACTTAGCCTTTGATCTCTGGCGCGGCGACAAGGTTACCGTAATCCCAATGCCCTCTCGGCCAATCCATATGTGTGATAATTGAAGATCAGAGGTTTCCCCTAAAGCTGCCGCAACCATGTCTAAATAATAATCATCGCTCCCAGTCGCGTCATAACATGCGGTGCAATGCGGCGGATTATATTTCAATTTTGTGGCTATGTGGTGTTCTTCTAGCCAATCACGAATTTCTTGCGTTTGCGCGCCAATCGTGTCAATCACATGGGTCCATGTTGCTAGAGCCCCTTCCTCCAACCGCCACCAATACACGGTGGGGCTGGCGCGCTGCAATGCCATCATTAACAAATCACGGTTCGATTCTCTGACGTCGACGTATACACCTTCCTTGGTGCACGCAATGTCACAACCTAATCGACACAGCAAATCCCGTCCTAGTAAATTAGTTGGGGCAGTAGTGGTCATGAGAAATGCATGCTTAGCTTCTAGCGGTCCGAACATTACTCGGGCCTCTTTTGATACGGGGAGAGTTTCTAATTTTCCTGAAACGCCCTGGATTTGGACGCTTTTGTGTGTCGGTTTCAAAGTAGGTAGTTGTCCCTTATTGATACAACTGCGAGTCGCACCGGTATCCACTAAGAATTTTAGTGGTTGTCCATTTACATCTAACGTCAAGGTCGGTTCCTCATCTGGGGTCATTGTTATCAATGGACATTCCTTTGGCGGCCCGCATTCGTCCCGTCAATAGGCGTTTCCGTATGACGGCCCTTGCTGTCCCTGGGGTCTTCGTGGTCCCCTTGGATAATTTGGACAATCCCGTCTCCAGTGGCCCATCTGTCCACATTCAAAGCATGCCCCTCTCCCTGGGGGTCCCTGTCCTGGACCTCCCTGTTGGGTTTTGTTGGTTTGGCCTTCGCCCCCCTTTATAGGGGGGTGGGCGCCCTTGCCCTCCCCTCAGCATTTGTTGGACTGGGGCACAAGGCCCGTATGGCATGCCCGAATTGGGGGTAACCCATGGGGTGGGGCCCATATTGGAGGGTCCCCATTGCGGTGCCCATCCTGGCATGGGTGTTTGTGGTGGCCAATAGGCCGGCGGGGGACCTAGCACAGAACATGGTGGAGCAGCCCACTGGGGTTGTTGGGGTTGTCTCCACGTCTGATTCCCTGGCCCACTAGGCCCTTGTGGTTCCCGGGGTACTTGCATCATAGCTGCCTGCAGTGCCGGACCGAGTGTCTCGTCATCACTTGACTCACTCTCACTGTCACTTCCCATTATTTTTGCCCCCTTTTGTTTCTTCTTGCTCCCCATTGTTCTTGTTGTTTGTTGCTGGGCCAATTTTTCCCTTACTAACATCTGCAACATTTCTTCTTTAATTTCCTTTTTTTCCTCCGAAGAGGAGCCCGGACATTGTTCGAGTTTTGTACATAATTCATTGGTCCCCATTCCTTTCCAACCGAAAAGGACGGCATGCACTTGTTTTTTTAATGCGGGCCGAAGCCCTTCTACTAGGTAATTGTTCACCAGGGGAGCGGGTAGGTCCTCGACTTGGATTAATCCTAACCCGCCCCATCGAGCTATCGCTTTTTCTATTCTCTCTCGGTAGTCGCCGATAGTCTCTCCTGCTTTCTGTTTTATGTTCCCAATTTTTCCCCAATCTGGCCCTCCAGGTGGCGCGAGTGCATTGCCAATGTTGGTCAGGAGATGATTTTTCAAAATGACCCAATCGTTTCCGGTCATGGGTGGATTCTGAGCCATGGGGTCATCTATTGGCCATAATGAAAGGGTTTTAGCCTTTACCCATACCTTTGGTGGCAATATAGATGCTCCCAAATGACAAATATCTCTCCAATCTGGGGCATCCTCTGTAATCCAGTGACGGAGCAATATTACTATATCCAAAGGTTGGTCGATCAACATTTCCTGAACCCTCTTTTGCATGGCCGTTAAATCAGATTCTTTCCAAGGCACACGTTCCCTTACTGCCACGCCGTTTGCGTCTATTCCCACGCATCGCATGGGGAACACTCCCTTTGTTTCTATCCCATGTTGCACTGGTGACTGATACTCCACTAGTGAAGGGTAAACTTTCTGACCTGGACCTATCGGGGGTGGAAACCCCGGGGTGTCTGTGCTGCTATCTCCATCGTCCTCGACTTGAGGGGCTGATGGTTGTGGGGTCTTATGAACTCTAGGGGGTCTCCCATTTGTTTCCCTTATAGCGCCCTGGTGTCGGGTACGTGCCTTAGATCCTGGGACTGGACCATGGGGGGAATAGGAAACAGGGATTTCATCTTCCTCATCCTGTTCCTTCTCATCGGAATTAATCCGGGCTACCATTAGCCTCTGACTTGTCTGCGCTGCGAGCGCCTTCATCTGTTTATCCTGCTTTTTTGGACCCTGTTTGCGCTCATCCTGGTATTTGCCCAACTCTCCTCGCAAACTCGCTTGTCTGGAGGCTGCCTGTCTCTTCAAGGCCTCCACCTTCCACCAACTATAGACCTTCCATGAATCAGGTGGGAGTCTCTTCTTCTTCTTCTCTAGGGCATCTAAAGCCCCATATAGCACATCTAACCTGTCTATTGCAAATGACCCTTCCTCTGGCCAAGGCGTATTCAAACCCTCGGTCAATATAGTCCATGCCTTGCTCGGTTGCAAAGCAGCATACCCATAATCTCTTTTCATATAAAACGCTGGAGTGTTCTTCAAAGGCTCTCCCTCCTTTCCTTTCCTATTACCCATTCTTCCTACCTTCTTGGGTTAATCCCTCCTGGTAGTCCTAAGATCGGGTCGCCCCCCGATCCCTAGCCTTAAACGCAGTTCTCACGCCGGAGTAACTTAACACCTATTATCTATCACCCACATATGGGTCTACCTGCTTCCCACGCAGGAAGCTTACCTGAGGGATATCCCTCCTTATCTCGCGCGCCCTGTATAATCGATTCGTTACCCACTGCTGCTCTGGTTTAAACTAAATATGGTTCGGAATACAAGCCAGGTAGTACAGCCGACAGAGGTCCACACGTCCAAAGCAAGGCAGGAGGCTTCAATTTCGATGTGCAAAAATGCTTACCCAAATTTGATGCCGGCAGGCCTCCTTCCCGACCTGGAATGTGAGGGTCCACCTCGTCTGCACACCTGGATGATCCCACTTCTGACACCAAAATTGTCGGTCAAAGACCTCAAGGGAAGGAAGAAGAAGAAGAATCAGAGCAACAATGTTTAATAAAATCGATTACAAACACACAGTGTGGAGCAAGGCTCGAGAATGCACCGCCTAACACGCAGCGGGCAATTCCTCAAGACACTCGCTACAAAATAAGCAAAAAGGCATTTCATATATAGCAAAATATCAGACAAGAATCTGCGCTAAAGACAAAGCAAACCTGAGCCGTAAAGGCCCACCTACCATCATTCCTTCCTGAAGAAGGCCAAACTTAGACAAAAAGATGTAAGCATAGGATAATGATTGAATACACATGCTGAATACGCAACAATCAAAGGATGTGTAATGTCTATATTTCTTTCCAAGGTTGGTTACATCCTTGATTTAGGAGACATACTAGAAACTACAAAGATATATAATTAATTATTCCCTTTGTGAAGAAGGCGTTTGGCAACATGTTTTCCCTGTACGTGGGCGGTGAGCATATTATCTACTGTCTGGCACATACATTCAAGGACTTGTTTATTGGGCTAAGGATCCACCCTGTACCTCGAGTCTCGAAAGCACATTTTGTCCACTCGCCTCTGCCTGCAGCTGAGTTCAAATCAGTTTTTCAGAAGCACGATATATAATTTCAGATGTTATGATCAATTGAGTCATGGGGTTTAAACCCTAATGGCTAACACTTTCTCCATTGGCCTAGCATCATCCGAGACCGAATTTGGCTCGAATCGGGTTCATAAATCACGTCAGGTAACACCCGCTTTCCACACCGTGCAAATCCGCTCGGCACGCAATTTAATAAGGTGTGTGGAAGTGAGGGTTGGATCGTGCGGTTCTTCGGCACACGTGTACACCTTGACGTGTGCACCTTGACGTGTGCACCTTGAAGGTATTCGTGATTTTCCGGTATTAACCGAGGGGAATCACGCAACAAAATTGTTGCCGAGGAGTGGGATTTTTGAACGCCCACAACAATATTAAACCTGAGGATGATATTAAACCTAAGGAACGAGTCATTTTAGCTAATGCGTTACACAAGCCTATAATCACAAAGTTTAAACGAAGGAAGGTTTATTCCAAAGGGGTTGATTACATCTGGTCTGCCGATTTAATTGAACTAAATAATGATAAAGGGTACAAGTATGCTTTAACCGTTATTGATTTGAAGAGTATATTTGCTTGGGTTGTTCCCCTGAAAAACAAGAAGGGTAATACTCTAATGTTAGCCTTCCAACTGATATTTAATAAAAGTAAAAGGAAACCAAATAAGTTATTGACCGACGAGGGAACGGAGTTCTAAAACAGCATATTTATGAAATTTCTTAAAGAGAATGGCATTACATTATGTAGTACCTTTAATGAAGGAAAGGCGGTTGTTATTGAACGTTTTCATCGTACTTTGAAAGAGATGCTATGTAAAAAATTCACACAACTTTGTTCTCAACAATGGGTATCTATAATTCAGGACATTGTTGATAATTACAATAATGTGGTACTTTCATCTACAAAAGAAAAACCGTCAGAAACAGTTACAACATTAGAATATGAAAAGAAGATTAACTTGAGAAAGCCCCAGTTTAAATCTGATGATGTTGCAAGAATATACAGATGGAAAAACCATTTTGAGAATGGGTATACAAAGAGATGGACTTATGAACTTTTTTAAATCGTTGAGGTCGTGGATATGGTTCCTTGGACTTATAAGTTATATGATTTACATGGAGAAGAAATCTTGGGGTCATTTTACTCACAGGAATTACAAAAGACAAAACTCAGCGGATAATGTTCTTGAAAAAATAATTAATGTTATATTAAAATGGGAAGAAAACGACTTCAGGAGAATTATAATTTTTGTATTCAGGGATACTTACAAGAAATGGGGGTAAAAATTTTAATTCCTTATGAATTAGAGCATGAACAGGGGAATTTTGTCATCAAGGATTGGCCATGTACCGACATTGTGAAGCCCACAAATAGAGACTTGTTTAAAATATTAAATAAAAATGAACTTCTCAAAGTTATGAAATATAAAGCTCTTTTAGAAAATGTTAACAAAACCTATTGGTACTCTATTGTGAGAAAAATAATTATAAATACAAGAATAGCTCACAATCCAGATGAATATATGTATAATGTGCTCTGGGGAGATGCTTTAATGGTAAAAACGGGAGGAGGAAGAGTGGGAGAAGGAGGAAAAGGAGAAAAAGGAGAGGGAGGAGGGGGAGAAGGAGGAAAAGGAGAGGGAGGAATGGGAGAATATGAAGGAGGAATTGGAGAAGATTAAGAAGGAATTGGAGAAGATGAAGGAGGAGGCAACAAAGAAAGCAATGGAAACAGAAGCGAAGGAAGCAGAGGAAGAGGAGAAGAGGTAGGAAGAAGTGAAAATAGAGCATGAGAAAGTAATTGACAGCAAGGACAGCAGGTGTAGTAGAGGAGGGAGTATGGGAAGGGCTAGCAAGTTTGACAGCAGAAGCAAAGGAAGAGGTGATGGCAAGTGAAAGGAGGGGATCAGTAATAGAACTGAAAAGAAGGGGTGCACCAGAGGTGGTAGAATATACATTTCGGGCAGTAGAGGAAGAGGTAGCAGGAGTAGCAAGAGCAGCAGTAGGGGTAACAAAGGAAGAGGAGGAAAGGGCAGCAAAGGTGGCAGAGATAGCAGCAAGGGTAGCAAAGGAACCAGGGGAAAGGATAGCAAGGTCAACAAAGGAAGAGGAGGAAGTAGAGGCAACAATAGAAGAGGTGATAAGGGTGAAAAGAATTGAGAAGTGAATACATAGAATTGGTAAAAATAATTTGAAATTAAATAATTTCAAATTAAATAAACATTTATGGTTTTGAAATATACATGAGATTAATAATATGGCAACTAATACCGTTCCATCTTCCCACCACCAAATCTGTTTGCATTCCCTGACTTTGTATAGTTACCCAGTTGTCTTGCTTCTTTGTCATACAAACCATCGCTATGCTATCATATTTTTTTAAATTTCCTAACATGTATTTCTTGTTTACTAATTGTGTTTCCACATACATCATTATAGTCACCAAGTCGGTAATAATCTTCTTTGTGGGACCAAGTAAAATCTTGTAGGTCTTCCAAGTTTATTGAAAATAACCAATTCTACCCTAAATCAGGCATGTCATACCCCCATTTATCATTTACCATATTAACAATATCCCCCTCTTTATAAAGTTTAATTGTAAGTGACATGTTAAATTTAATACGAAAAGGTGAGAACTGAAGAACCGGGTGTTGTGACTGTAAATTCTACTTGTTTATCAAAACGTGCCGTTTTCTCAAGGGTTATATATTGTAATACATCACCTAATCTCACTAAGTCATTGTCACCCGAGGGGCTCGGATAATTGGTTAATTCGTAATTATTTTTCATATTAATATTTTTAGTTATATTTCTATCATTCGGCTTGTGCCTTTGTATAATAATTTGATAAATCAACAGTCGTCTCTTGAGGTCCCTTAACGATAGAGCCGTCTTTTCTAACGTAGGTCATTTTACTTGAGATTTAAAATAATATCATAAAAATTTCCATTATTGTTGAGGTGAAATAATACGTATGAACATAATTGCCCACAACATTTGGAATTTCGTTCTTGGACCTGAAATGTTTGATAAACACCATGCTGCAAGAAGTCTTTTACTTCAAGAGGCAGTGCAAGCCCATAACTATCGAAATAATATTTATCCCGGCTATTATGAATACAAGTCCAATGAATACCATTCCCACTATTATCTTCTAAATTCATAATAATATTCTTTGTATTTTTAGGCAGCTTTGTTAATTCATCCCTCATACAAATACTTACGTTACTGAGGTTTAGCTGTTTACAATATTTAGCGAGTTCTATATTTGACGTATTCTTTCCAAAATGGATAAACCACTCCTCCATTTTTATTTTTGGAGAAAGATATAATCGGTTACCCCTTTTAGTTAGTTTTACACCTGCCTGTGCGATAGAAGAAAGCATATCTCCAACTAACGATCTTGCCCTATCAGGTAGACTTTCAAGCCTTTCAGCAAAATCTACAATTACTCCAATTCCACTAAGTTCTTTCTCCAACGCCTTATGTCTTTCCAATTATTTTTGGGTTGCTAGTTGTGCTTTCCTTTCGTTAGCGGCTTTTAACGCCGCTGAGATACCACCCGTCGCCGCCCCCACTGCACTTATAGCACAAGTAATTAGGGGGATTAGGGCTAGAAGTGGAAGAAATCTTCCGTTTATTTATTTTAGTGAATATTTCTTCAACATATGTTTTGACATTTTAAAACTAGGCGAACCAGTACTATTTAGTTTTTCCTCCTGCACTTTTGTGAGCAAAACACTAATTATTATATCACCCTTTCTTTGAATTGTATGAACATTAATCGTGCAAGTTTTTTTATTTTGGATACAAGACGATAGTTTATCACGGTTGATTTGGTTAATATATACATCAGTTGTTACTTTACTCATTTTTATATATTATGAAAATACATTTTCTATTTATTACTTATGTGATATTAATCATAATGCCATTATTCGTATTGATCTGTAGTTGTTTCTTCCACAAGCAAACAATACACATCAAGTTCTCCACTTTCCGTCCTTTCAATGTGTAGACAAGTATCTACTCTATTAGACTATATAGTTTCCTTTTGAGCGCCCAGGTCAATAAAGTAGATTGAATATAGATTTTTAAACGCAATCATATTCAAAAATGGTTCCTTATTACCATTACTTTCACACACCTTTTGGTAAGACTTGTAGGCTTCGGCACAATCATTATTTTCCCAATTAATTTCCAATCTATCTTTCGGATAATATGCTCCATCTCGAGAAACCTGAAGTTGTTTTACCTTAGCATTATCACACAACGCATTATTCTTATCAGTAGCAGTATCTCCATCGGATTTCTTAAAAATGAGCCAAAGGTACCGAGGTTTTCCTTGAAGAAGACCCAAATTCCAACTGTAAGTAGCTTTGTCCATTTTAATGTGTTGACATCTTCTTTTAAGGTACGTTAGATTTAGCAGAGTCTTTAAGTTAAGTCTTCTATTCAACATACTTCTCGTTTTAAGACTTGGATCATATTCGTTGATATACCAACACAGATCATTAATAACAAATTTATAGTTAGCACCGAGAGCATTAGCAGCCCAAAAAAACAATCTATTTTCATTCGTATTCCTTTGGAGTTGAAATCTAATTTTAAGACCAAACAGAACTTTATCATAATCACAAAATCCAAATATACCTTTAAGGGGCACAGCTACGGTAAAACTATGCGCTGTTTTGTTACCCTCATTATATGTTGTTTTCCTTCATCTTTGACCAGGGTCATCGTCTTTTCCCGTTAACATATCAGGCATAAAACCTTCAACACACCCCCTACCCATGCTACCACTAAACGAATATAGCGTAAATTTCATCATTTCAGATGCAGCAGAGACATACTCAATCATTTCCACTTGTTTATCTTGTGGAGTTAGTCCAGTTTTACCTTTTCTAATTTCTTTGATCGCTTGTAATTTATGAGACTCCTTTTGAGCATCTTTTATACTCTTTACAGCACCCACTACATTTCCCACGTCAGAAGCGGTTGAACCAATTAGGTCTTTATGTTGAAGAATAGTTGAACCGATACCCATTAGAGTATCAATTAACCCATCTCCTTTATTTCTAAATTGGTCTCCGACACCACGTTCTCTCGAAGGCTTATAGTATCCTCTCCCAAGAAACATACCTTCACCCTTATAGTATGGTGAAAGATGCATACCTTCCCCAATTCCATCCCCAGCTGTTTTACCAGCATCTTGCGTATCTTTCGTAATGATTTTATATTTTCTTAACATGTTTTCGTACAACAACCATCGTGTTTTTATTTGAAGTGGAATAAAAAACATTTGACATTTTACTTTTTATTATTTTCAATTTATCCGCTTTGCTTTTTTGTTCTAGTCAAGAATAATTAGTGTCTGGCGACCAAAACAATTTTTCAAAACATAATTTATCGTTCATTGAAAATTTTGATGGAATTAAAAATTCCCCGCTCGACGTTAACACCGCTCCTCTATCCCGAGTAAATACAAGGCCTATTTTTCCAAACGCTAACTCTTGGTAGGTTTTCTTTTTATCTTGATCACTCGTGTTAAAACTGCATTCTAGAAAAAACGGTTGGATGTTCATTTATTAATTCATTTATATTTATTATGTAATTTTTCCCCCAGTGTGTACCCTGGTTTAAAATAGGTACACCGTACCCCTGCGTGTCGTAGGAGGCGACTAAGCGGGTTGGCGTCAGGAAGAACATCTGGCCATAAAAACATTGCCTCAAAAAGAGAACCATGACAATTACAACTACATATGGGCAGGGTACAGCCCGAAGTGGAGATCGGTTTATGAGGTTTGGGACATGGATTGTAGGGACAATGACAGGGAGATCAGAAGAAGTGGTGGAAGTATTGGTCAGAAGAAGAGTGGACATATGTTGTGTGCAAGAGACGAGGTGGAAGGGAAGTGGTGTGAGAATGGTGAAGGGTAGGCAGGGACAGAAATACAAGTTTGTGTGGCAAGGGTGCCCGGAGGGCGTGAATGGTGTTGGTGTCGTGTTTTCTGAGGAGTTTGTAGACAGTGTGGTGAGTGTAACAACAGTGAGTGATAGGTTGATGATGGTGAAAATGATGATTGGAAAGCTCTTGGTGAACGTCATCTCGGGATATGCTCCGCGGGTTGGTCGGAGCGATGAAGAGAAGGACAAGTTCTGGTGTGTGATAGAGAAGCTGATGGAAATCGTGAAAGATGAGGAAGTTGTTGTGGTAGGAGGAGACCTAAATGGACATGTGGGAAGGAGTATGGATGGTTTTGAGGGAGTTCATGGGGGTTACGGATATGGTGTGAGAAATGGAGAAGGTGAAAGGATTTTGAAATTTGCTGATGGAGCTGATTTGTTGATTTGTAATACTCAGTTCCAGAAAAAGGATAATAAGCTTGTTACATACACATCAGGTGGGCCGACGACAACCGTTGACGACCTGATGGTGTGTCGGCGAGACAGGGGGCACCTCCGGGACACAAAAGTGATCCCGGGGGAGGAGGCTGTTTCACAGCACCACTTGGTTGTCTGCGACATAAGGGTGAAAGGTGTGAGGAGAGCTCGGCGGGTGAAGTACCAACCGAGAATGAAGGTGTGGAGGTTGAAAGAGGTGACAGTAAGGGAGTGGAGATTGAAAGAGGTGACAGTAAGGGAGGCATTAAAAGAGAGGCTGAGTAGGGTAGAGGATGATGTGGTTGAGCTTGAAAGTGGTTGGATGTCAATGAAAGATAGTCTGTTGGGAGCCGTTGGTGAGGTATGTGGATGGACAAAAGGACCACCGAGGCACTCGAAAACATGGTGGTGGGATGATGAAGTTGGAAAGAGGATAGACGAGAAGAGGAGATGTTCAAGGAGTAGCAGAAGGCGAAGGGTATGGGAGCAGAAAAAGCAGAGCATGAAAGTAATAAGGCAGACAAGAAGGTGCAAAGAAAGAGGTAGAAAGGCGCAAGAGGCATGTAGGAAAATGTTCGGAGAACGCTTGGATTTGGAAGAGGGTCAGAGAGCGGTATTCAGGATTGCAGAGCAGATAGCGAAAGAGAGGTGTGATGTGATGGGGGTGTGTTGCTTGAAGGATGAAGTGGGACAAATCGTTGTGGACCCAGATGGAATTAAAGATATATGGAAATGCTGTTGAATACGGAGAATGAATGGGATGGCAACATCGAGAGTAACCCAGTTTTAGGACCGGCAGAGAAGATAACTGAGAAGGAAGTTGAGGAAGCGATAAAAGCAATGAAGAGTAGAACAGCAGGAGGGCCAACGGGAGTTGTGGGAGATATGTTGAAGGCAGCAGGAAGTTGGGGTGTGAAGAGACTGGCAGAGATCTGTAATCTGGTGGTGAAAGAAGGCCGCATTCCAGTGGATTGGGAACTGAGTGCCCTCGTCCCTCTATACAAGGGGAAAGGTGACCCTCTGGGGTGTGGCTCGTACCGAGTGATAAAGTTATTGGAGCATGGAATGAAGGTATTGGAAAGGGTGTTGGAGAGGAGGATAAGGAAGAAGGTGAAGATCGACGAAATGCAGTTTGGATTTATGCCAGGAAGAGGAACGACAGACGCACTCTTTATTGTGAGGCAGTTGCAGGAGGAGTACATGGAGAAGAGGAAGAAGTTGTTTCTTGGGTTTGTTGAACTAGAGAAAGCATTCGATAGGGTTCCACGCAAAGTATTGTCATGGGCATTGAGGAAGTTAGGAGTGGAGGAATGGTTGATCAGAGTAGTGATGGCAATGTACAAAAGAGCGTGCACAGCTCTAAGGAAGAAGGACGGGAACAGTGGTGAGTTTGAGGTGAAGGTGGGAGTGCATAAGGGGTCTGTACTAAGTCCTCTAATATCTGTAGCTGTGATGGAGGTGCTGGCTCAGAACGTAAAGGAGGGTTTACTGTGGGAGTTGTTGTATGCAGATGATCTGGTGTTGATTGCGGAAAGTATGGATGGACTGAAGGAAAAGATGAACAAGTGGAAGGAATGTATGGAGACAAAAGGTCTGAAGGTGAATATAGGAAAGACTAAGGTGATGGCAAGTGGTAAAGCATGTGGTGAGGTGGAAAGACCTGGGAAGTGGCCGTGTGCTGTGTGCAGGAAGGGTGTCGGAGTGAACTCCATTCAATGTACAATGTGCGCTGAGTGGGTTCATCAAAAATGTGGTGGTCTGAGAGGGTCATTAACCAGTGTGGCAGCTACATTCAAATTGAAGGTGTGCACAGAGGGAGCTGCAGATGGAGGAAATGTTGAGTTGGATCTTGGAGACGGCGTGAAGCTGGAAGGTGTGAAAACATTTTGCTATCTCGGAGACATGCTGAATGGAGAAGGTGGATCAGACTCGGCAATGGTTGCTCGAGTGAGATGGGCATGGAAGAAGTTTCGGGAACTGCGTGGCATGCTGATGAGGAGGGGAGTGTCGTTGAAGCTGAAGGGAAAGGTGTATGCTGCATGTCTGAGAAGTGTTATGATTTATGGGAGTGAGACATGGGTAATGAACGTAGAGCAGCAACGAAGGCTGGAAAGGGTGGAAATGTGAATAGTTCGGTGGATGTGTGGAGTATCGTTGAGAGAGAGGAAGACAAATGATGAATTGCGAAAGATTATGGGAATAGAGTCTGTGATTGATGCTGTGAAGAGGAACAGGTTAAGATGGTTTGGTCATGTGTTGAGAAGGATGAAAGTGACTGGTTGAGAAGAGTGATGGAAATGAATGTTGAAGGAAGTCGAGGACGGGGAAGACCAAGAAAGACTTGGCTAAAGATGGTGGAAGAAGAAATGCGGGCAAGGGGGTTAACAAGGAGAGATGCAGAAAATAGGGCAAAATGGAGAAGATTGTCATGGGGACCGCAAGGCTAACCCCTGCTCTAGCAGGGAAAATGGCCTTAAAATGCATGTTGTTGTTGTGTTGTTGTATTATATAATTTTTCCAATTGTTTGTTGAACAACAAAACAACTTCACGTAGGTGAATTCTGATGGATATAATTTCGCCATTGAAAGAAACCATATGGTGATCCTGATCGGTTATCTTAAAATTTACTTCAGAAATAGTTTTTCCTTAGACGTGTAAATAGGAGAGATTCTTTGGTTCCATATTGAATTTATAACCTGAGGGGGTTGAATAAGCACTGATTGAAAATATTGTATTTGTTTGTACTCCATCGTCATAAGCACCATCAACCAAATCACAGTTAATCAACACCTAATTTATACCTGAGGATATGTCATCGACATTATCACTGACAAACGTGTTATTACTCTCAAGCCTTTTTTTGCGGAGAAACCTAACATCTCTCGGAATGAATTAGTAATCATGAAATCTATTTTATAAATATTTTAAAGTCTAATAGTTGATTTTGATGTGTGTTTTTGAGTGCCTATTTCGATATTTTTTGGTTCATCACCTTTTTCTTTCATAACGCGTGAAATTTCTGAACATAGTACAGGTATCTCGTAAGCTCCGGGGGGTACTTCTATAGTTTTATACCCAGTTCTCGGATCATAACTAAACTTGTTATTCTTTTCTGTGATAT
This sequence comes from Myxine glutinosa, assembly GCF_964187855.1. NCBI lineage: Eukaryota > Metazoa > Chordata > Myxini > Myxiniformes > Myxinidae > Myxine > Myxine glutinosa. Next base: position 57,252,096 of record NC_136270.1, read on the forward strand.
TAAACAAGGTATTATAGGCTTCCATAGACAATAACGCCGCTTCACATTCTTTTGTGGGATCAAGTTGTATCGGGTATTGGAATGGAGCCGTGTGATCACTCGCTGTAAAATCAAATCTAAGAGTTGTGCATCTCATTATATTGTATGTGAGATAAAAAAATCTTTGTATTGACATTTATTAATTTTTTTCCTATTCATCAACTGATCTAGAATGGCTGATATTTCATTGAAACAATTGTCGTTTCCCACCTCCTTACTACCTAGCAACAATAATAGTCTATTAAATAATTGTGATGAGTCACTCGGAAGAAAACTAACACCTGAAGCAAGCTTACTTAAAGCATTAAGAATATCTTTTTCCTTCTCATTCTTCTTCCTTTTACCAGCAACAGAAACATCTTTCATCATCTGTTGTGACTGAGGGCCGGTAAGAAGCCTTTACGACAACACTTCGGAAAGACAATGAATTAACCCCAGTGGGTCAGCATCCCCCTCAGTCACATGCCAGGTGCGCAATGCGTCACGCATGCTCAGGGAGGGATACCGGCCCCTGGTTGTGGCCGTCTGACATTTAACGCATAAATCGTTAGCCATAATTCGCGACGAAGACCCCTGGTTAGGAGATAGCTGAGGCCCGGCCGGGTTCAGAATCCACCCTTGCAGCGGCGTAGGTGCGACCCAGTCGCCAGCCAGATGAGGGGCCCTCCTTATGCAGGTGTGATCCTCGCGAATCAGGGCAAACAATCGACGTCCAATGCCATCAAGCCTTGTACATGTGATTGTTCTGCGGGAGACAAGGTGGCACATCCATCATCACAAATCTCCATCTCTTCATAGTCACAAATCTCCATCTCCTCATAGTCTGCATCAACGTCAGTATTCATAGTGTCCGGTGCCTTAAGCTGAAACAACCCCAAATTGCTTGTTACAGGTGGTGTAGATGGTGGTGAAGGTGGTTCTCCCGGATATCCCGGATATTTGTTTGCCATTCGCTCCTCACTACTTGCATAATAGCAATAGCTCTTAAAGGAACCTACACTACTTAAATCACGGGTAAAGGAATCCCAATCCCAATGAAGAGACTTTAAATCATAATCGTCGTCAGAATCCCACGCATCAGCAGGTTCATCGATTTCAAGCCAGGAATCGTAGACCTCCAAAGCCATGTCCTCTTGCCACGAAACGTCTAGGCCGTCAACCCAATCGTGGGTGTCCGAATCTTGCCACGAGATGATAGAGTTGGCCGGTTCACCGAAGGCCTTTGGATCCTTCCAATGTAGTGAGAGAAACATCTCGGTGGTAGCGGTTGAGGTGGTCCATCCTGTGAAACATTTTCTCACACAAATCATGATTAGGGATTTCATTATAATCAAGGTGAGTACGATTCCCACGATTATGGCCAGGCCTGTCAACAGCCATTTTACAATTATTCCTGTCCATCCTCGGAACCAGGCTGCTATGTTGGACCATACATTATTGGCTTCTTCCCTTCCCCTTCAGCTATCCGTGAGATCCTGGGTAGCGGCCTGAAGCCGGATGATTGAGGCCTCTATTCCTTCCGAGTGATCCGGGATATATGTGCAGCATTTTCCATCGATTACCCCACATACTCCTGCCTTTTCTGCCAACAACATATCTAAAGCCACGTGATTCTGCATTACCATCGTTCGCATATGCACTAATTCGTCCTCCACTTGTAGTTCTGCGATTCGGGTTTCGTTTCCAATTCGTTCCAGTACCAATGCAAGGCTATCTATTCGCCAACTATTCATAGTTACCCCCGCCTGGGGAAAAAATGCTCCTAGCAGAACCTGCCACCAACGTCCGTCCAATTTTACTGTCCCATCCGGTTTCCAAAGAGAGAATCGTTTATTCCTCTCGTGGATAGGGGTATACCCCATTTCGTTAAAGTGGTCTACCAAGTTTACCTTGGGGAAGATGGGCCCTAGATAACAAGTCCCTCCCCAATTTTCGGGCAGGTATGGATATGCCTTATTCCCGCAAATAAACATTACTCCGTGGGGTGGGATAAGGGCAGAGGCCATGCACTTACTAATTTCAAAACGAGTGGCGTTTGGTGCTCCCCAAGACACTGTTAGCCTTGTTACGTTATGCTGGGCCTGGTCATCTATGGTTATTTTAAGGGTTCCTCCCTTTTGTCTCCCTCTGGTGTCGGGTGGCAGATTGGCGGATGGCAAGGTATGGGTGCATTCCGAGGTTCCCATCTGGATGTGTCCCTTTCCTATAAGACACAGCCGTCCCCTTTGCTCTGTCACCCAGACTGGGTCTGGTGGTTTGTCTAACAAAGCCTGCTTAATGGGTGGGGTATATCGAAACTCACGGGAACACACTGCTGGGTGTTTTGGGCCTACCAGCTCCAAGGTTGTGGTCAGACATGGGGTACGTAAGGGTCCTGAGCACATATCTCGTAAGGACAGGGGCAGTACTACCATTTCTATCCCTGTCGTACTGGTGTGGGGCAAATGCATACACATCCAACAACGTGATCGGTTTTGTACCTTTGCCATTGCGCGGGTCACTGTCCAATACGTGTTTTCCTTTGGCTTTTTCTTACTTTCTATCCGTGGATGTGGTGTCAGTATGTGCGAGATGCATGGTGGCCTGTAGGCGTAGGGGGAGCTCTGTGAAGTCATGAATTCACATTGTAATAACAGGGTAGTGTTGCTGTTCAGTAATACGTGCGTGGTTAAATTGTTCGAGTCTTTTCCCCATTTGTAACCTGCCCTGGCCATGTTTACTATTGGTGTGCCGCCTTTCCGTGGCGCTTCCTTTATACGACTGAGGGCAGCAAAACCTGTCTTCCTTCCATGTGAGTCTATGTACAAGGCCCTCCACATTATCCGTGTCCATACGTCTCCCTTTACGGGGCAGCAGGGTATGTTTATCCTCTGACCCCAGGTAACGCTCTGCCGGTGGACCTTAACGGTTAGGTCGCCATATACATATGTCACCGTGTCCACCCATGTCCTCATGTCCCCCCACTTGAGGCGTGATGTGGCGGGTGCAGTGCTGGCAAAGTGGTAAAATAAACGAAGTGTGATCGCCACCCCTAACAGGCGGTGGAGCGGCATCCTCGATCTGTGGTGGTACGTTTATGGTGTCTGTGTTTGTGGGTATGGCCAACTTACAATGTGTGGCATGTACCCAGGACGACTTGCCCTCACAAAACACCACTGTTGGTGTGGTCAGGAGAACCTGGAACGGCCCCGTCCACCTTGGTTCAAGCGCAGTCTTACGGTGAAATGCTTCACCAGCACGTAATCTCCTGCCTCGAAGGTGTGGATAGGCTTGCTCGTTGGCTCCGGCAGGGCCTCCCGAACACGTTCATGTATGCTGAGGGGTTATCCCTCCTTATCTCGGGCGCCCTGTATAATCGATTCGTTAATCCACCGCCGCTCTGGTTAAACTAAATTTGGTTCGGAATACAAGCTCAGGTACAGTCGACAGAGGCCCCCCACATCCAGAGGAAGGGAAGAGGCCTTTCAATTTAGGTGTGCAAAAAGAATTTCTTACCTCAGCCCAATTGGTGCTGGCCGGCCTGGCCTCTGCCCTCCCGACCTGGGACGTGGAGAGCCACCTCGAATCTGCACACTGGATGATCCCACTCCTGACACCAGATTGATGGGTGTTGACCTCAAGGGAAGGAAGAAGAACAAGGATCAGAGCGACAATGTTTTCATGAAATCGATTATAAACACATGTGGAGCAAGACTCAGAAATGAACTGCTTGACACACAGCAGGACACTACCGAGACACTCACCAAAGAATCAAGCAATCGAGCATTTCTTATATAGCCAGAAAATCAGATAAAAGTCTGCGCTGAAGACAAATAAAAAATGGGCCTTAAAGACCCCTACCATGATCCCTTCCTGCAGAAGGTCAAACTTAGAACACAAGGATGTGGGAATAAGATAGGGCAGCCTTCCCATGCTCTTTATCTAAACACATCAAGCCTGAGCAAGGCGTTCTCACAACAGCTTACTTGGCACTAAAGCATAACAGTGGATTAAATGATTGAATACACATGGTGAATACACAGGAATCAAAGGATATTAATGAATTATATTCCTCCCAAGGTTGGTTATATCCTTGACTAAAGGCACACTTGGACACGAGAAAGAATATATAATTAATCATTCCCTTTGCAAAGGAAGACGCTTGTCAACGTGTTTTTCTCTGTACGTGGGCTGTGGGTCCTTATCTTTATTTGGCACATGCATCCAAGGTTTGTTTTTCCCGAGCCGAAAAGCCACATGTTTTCCAGGCAGCTGAATTCAGCTGAGTTCAAAGCAGGCCACAGAGAAAAAGCAATTATATGATTTCAGATGTTCTGTTCACATGGTTCATGGGGTTTAAACCCTATGGCTGACACATACACACTTGTTATATTGATATACACACTTGTTATATTGATATACACACTTGTTATATTGATACATACACACTCATTATATTGATACATACACACTCATTATATTGATATGCACACTTATTATGTTGATATACACACTTGTTATATTGATATACACACTTGTTATATTGATATACACACTTGTTATATTGATATGCACACTTGTTGTATTGATATACACACTTGTTATATTGATATACACACTTGTTATATTGATACATACACACTTGTTATATTGATACATACACAGTTATATTGATACATACACACTTGCTATATTGATATACACACTTGCTATATTGATATACACACTTATATTGATACATACACACTTATTATATTGACACATACACACTTGTTATATTGATATACACACTTACTATATTGACATACACACTTATTATATTGATATACACACTTGTTATATTGATATACACACTTTTTTTGTCGTGCGACCGTCTTTGATTAATATAAGGCGGTCACGGATGCCGATCGCAAAGACCTTAGCCCCCGAGGCGAAAACTCAATGGCGGATTCCAAAAACAATAGCTACACCAAAGCGCGCGGGATGGTGGAGGGCGTGAGACTCCTGCAGCCTTACCGGTTAAAATCAACCACACCGAAACTGCGTTCAGATATATGTACAGAAAATAATATAAGGGTTTATTGAAGTAAAAAGGCAAGGACAGGAAAAGCACGCGCCGGTAATGAATATCCTAATCGGGGCGTCCCCACACGACAGATCTGAAACACAGACGAGGGAAAGGAATACCAAAATAAATGTCTCGTCATGCAATTGTGAACGCGCAACTCGGTCTTATCTGTCCGTCGTCTTCAATCTCCGTTGCCCAAACGCGGCTCCTTTCGTCCAGCGGCACGCCTCGCTCCAAGCTACAAAGCACCGAGCACCAAGCACCAAAAGGTCGAGCCTCGCGCACGGTCGACAAGCCAACTCGGATCTCACCGGGACTGCCAACTCAAACCGTAAACTGCAAACCGAGCTGGCCAACTGCTCGCAACTGCCAGGGCCGGGATCTTTATCCGAACGGCTTGCCAACTGCTCTGGCTGGGAAAACTTATGCGCTCCTCAACTCGGGCAACTCTCTCACTCACTGCCAAGTCTCTCTCCGTCCTTCCAACTCGCTTCTCTCTCTCTCTCTCGAACCAACTCTCCTAAAATGGCGTTCGGCGCTCGTTAATATCTGCTGGACGGTGACGTCAGCCTTGGCGCGCTGCCAACCAATCAGTCCCTTCCACTGAACCTCCCAGCTTCACTCAGGCCCACCCCCACCATGCCTCCCAACCTCGCTCCCTACTCCGTGGTCATAGCGTGTGCTATTCAAGGTGGATAGGCCTGCCAGAGGTGTAGGTGGCGGCGGCCATTGTCGGCGGTGTCCCGGCCTGGTTTCCTTTTGCCGGTTCTCTTCCAGAGTCTCGTCAGGGAAGGGAATTACTTAGTGTTGCACTAAGGACCTAACTACATGTCTAAAGGAGTGCAGTGCCAAAAGGTACAAAGGTTTGGCTGACCAGGTGAGACATACAAGGGCGCTACTCTTTAATCCCTACTCTACTTATCACTCGAACCTCCTGGTAGGTTCACAAGTATACATCTTACCCGACAAAACGCCTAGACATGGAACTTATTACAGGGTAGATTCCCAACCGCGACAGACGAATACTTACCTACACAGATCTATCTGGGGCTACATATTGCTACCCCACCCGACATAACACAGACCCCCCCCCCCCCCCCCCAACCCCTGGAACCATAGCTCCTGCAAGTTTCACTGCAGGCTCCACCATTCCAGTCTTATCACTTACTGTCTCACACTTAATTAACCTATGAAATAAATCAGGAGGGCTGTGGGAAGTGAGTCGGACTTACTACCTATACTCGTTAACATGCTAAACCCCTTAACAATCATGCAAGCAAATATGTACATTTTCTTCTTTGTTCCTGTGGAGGGAGGAAACAAACAACACACCAAAACTAACTTAACCACAAACCTTAACCTTACAAAAATTCAAAAACTCTAAACATTTGTACATACCCCGGTCGACAGACCGCGTCCCCTGGTGGATGCCACAAGAGACAACCTTACCTGCGGGGCCATCCCCAATGCGCCCCTAAATTTACGCGGGCCCTGTCCAGGTGTTACAGGCGAGTGACATGGCTCGGTGGATTTCGCCCGCATTCATGCAACACAAACCCCTTATCCATCCACTCATACACATTCCAAAACTCATCACGACACAAAAATCGTTTCAAGCACTTATTCAATGCACCCCCTTGCAGGATGATGGCATTGATGTCAAATACATGTGTGCACTCCTCAACCAGGCAGCGGGGAGGTACCGCACATAAAGTTGGTGGGGGCGCTTCAGGCTGTGGTGCCCGCAGTCCCAAAAACGTTCATTTGCCCCCCCCCCCCCCACCTTTACCTCTTGGCCTATGGCAGCCCAACAGCCCCTTTCCGCCGTTACCTCGCCAGTGAGGGTCTCCACACACCAGGCTCCGTTGCCTCCTGCTTCCGCGCAGCTCCACGGGTCGCCGGGGGTCTCCTTCACCACAGGGCGCCCAACCAGACCCTCCACCGATGAGCTCCAATTTCCAGATACCACCGGCTGCCAGGGGTAATTGCCGCAGAGGGGGACCACAGGCATCGCTCCTCAGAGCTTGATCCGTACCTGCGGACACACACACCTTCCCCACCCACAAGATCCCAAAACACACTTCCTCACCCGCTGCCATTCAATTCTCCACACATTTCAGCACAATTCCATGAGAAAATGTTACAAAAAGATGTTACAAAAGTTGCCATGGCCTGCCACATGTTAAATGCCATTCACATTGAACCAATACATTTCCATTTCCAACACAATAATCATCAATCACTCACCATTATCTCCACTCTCACGACCACATCAAAACATATAACCACAACACGAACACAAACGCCACCCACAAGACTCTGTGTGGCACACATTCTATCCCCCTTACCAGCCATGTCATCACTCTCACCCGCCTTCCAACTCCAAATTACATGTCCCCAATTTAAATAGCAAGTCCTGGAGCCTGGGACAGTACTCCTCAAAACACTTACATCAAATGCAGGTAGTTGCAGGTTGGTCGGGTCCAAGAGTGCCATCCACCACACCTAATTTCCCCCTCACCCTTCCAATCCACCCAGGAGCCTCCCGACCCATGTAGGAACTCAATCTATCCCCGTGAACTATCTGTGGAAGGGTATGCGGGCCCAACTGAATTTTGAACACCACATCAGTCATCTGCCGAAGCACCACCCCGGGGCCCTTCCAAGGTGAGGTGAGTTTTGGGCACACCCCCTTCCTTCTCCGGGGCCAGTAGAGCCAAACAAGGTCTCCGGGAAAGAACCGAGGTGTGTGTGCCCGAGCGTCATACCACGTTTTCATATGCAAAGAAGCCAAGCCAATTTGCTTCCTCGCAAACTCATGAGCCTTTTCCATGCTCGCTTTCAAATTGGTTGCATAACTTTCCACAGATGCTTCACCCAGTTCCTCTGGTGACGGTCCCATCAACAAATCTGTGGGGACTCGCATCTCCCTACTGAACATCAACAAGGCGGGGGTGCACCAAGTGGTCGCATGCTGTGCGATCCGGTATGCCATCAATATAAAGGGGAGGTGCTCGTCCGAATCCTGCTGGTTTTCGGATGTGAAGAGTGGCAATTGTGTCAACAATGTCCGGTTGAATCTCTCCACCATCCCATCCGATTGAGGCCTAAGGGGGGGTCGTCCTGGTCTTGTGAATTTGGAGGAGCTCGCACACCGACCGCAGGAGGGCGGATTCAAAGTTCCGGCCCTGGTCGGTGTGTAGCTCCTTTGGAACGCCAAATTGGGAGAAGAATCCTTCAACTAGAACTTGAGCTACCACATCATCCCACCACATCTACTGCCACCCGCTCAAGTGGTGCTCCGACATTGTATACCTGGAGCGGGGCCTTGCGTGCATGTGGGGGTCCCTTCTCACCGCGGCATAGGTCGCAGGATCTCACCCAATTTTGAATGTCCCTGCCCGAATTCACACAGTAGAACCTCTGCCGCAATTTGGACAAAGTTTTGGCCACGCCCAAATGTCCCATTGTCCTCGTCCCATGCACGTTCCCCATAACCACCTCCTTCAACTTGTTGGGTACAATTATCAACCAGGAAGCTACATCGCCCGTTGGTGTTACCCATTTCCTAAACAAATAGCCATATTTCAACCCCAACATCTACCATTGTGCCCAATAAGCCTTTACCTGGGCCCCGTGCAGAGCAATCTCCTCCCAAGAAGGTCTTTTGTCCTCTTCTAGCCAATGAAAAAGGGGCCCCAAAACAGGATCCTCCCTTTGACTCTCTTGCCAATTCACATCGCCCAATTCAGGTGGGGGTTGTGGCAAAGTTCGCCTGGTCACTCTCGCTGCATATAGGCATGCATCGATTTGATCCTGCCCAATTGGATCCTTGGCTTCATGTCTTTCACAAAATTTACACTGTGCCTCCCAACAAGTGCGCCAAGAGAGAGCGTCTGCATTGGCATGTGCTTTGCCAGGCCGATGTTGCACAGTGAAATTATACTGCTGCAGCCTCTCAAGCCACCTTGCAATTTGTCCCTCCGGCTCTTTGAACCGAAGAAGCCATTGCAAGGAGGCATGATCCACCCGGATCACAAACTCCCTCCCATAAAGGTAAGGGTGAAAGTGTCCAACTGCAGACAGTAGGGCCAATAGTTCCTTGCGGGTAACGCAATAATTTTGTTCATGCCTCGAAAGTGCCCGACTGTAATACGCAATAACCCTCTCGACTCCCTGTTGCATTTGTGACAACACAGCTCCCAATCCTTCCTGGCTCGCATCTGTGTCCAGGATGTAATTGCCATCATCCGTCGGGTATGCCAAAACTGGGGCCTCCACCAGACGTTGTTTTAAGTGATTGAATGCCTCGATGCAGCTCTCTGACCATATAAATTTGGCTCCTTTCTCTGTCAATTTGTGCAAGGGTCTTGCAATTTCTGCGAAATTTGCCACAAATCTCCTGTAGTAAGAGCAGAGGCCCAAAAATCCTCTGACCTCCCTTACATTTTTGGGGGCGGGCCACTCTTTTACTGATTTTACTTTTCCAGGGTCAGTGGCCACGCCGCTCTCACTAATCACGTGACCCAGGTAAGTCGCCTCTCTCCTGAAAATTTCACACTTGCTCGGGTTTAATTTCAACCCAGCACCCCTTAATCTCCCAAAAACCTCTGACAAATTTTCAGCAGCCTGTTCAAATGTGGGAGCGTGGACCAATACGTCATCTAGGCAGACAAGGCAAGTCTGCCATGGTAAGCCAATTAAAACACGTTCCATCACACGCTCAAACGTGGCAGGGGCATTGCACAATCCAAAAGGCATGACAACAAACTGCCAGGGACCTTTTCCTTTGGTGAACGCTGTTTTCTCTCTCACCTCTTTATCCATCTCCACCTGCCAATAACCACTCTTTAAGTCCAATGTAGAAAACCATTTTGAGCCTGAAACGGCATCGAGGGTGTCATCAATCCTTGGCAGGGGATACGAGTCTTTGAGTGTCACATGATTGAGCTGGCGGTAGTCCACACAGAACCGAGTGGTCCCATCCTTCTTTTTCACCAGCACAATGGGTGACACCCAAGGACTCACCGAGGGCTCGATAAATCCGGCTCTTTCCATTTTGCTCACCTGTTCTTCTGCCTCCTCTTTCTTAGCGAAAGGGAGCCGCCTCGGCGGTTGGCGAACAGGCCGAGCCGAGCCAGTACTAATTGGGTGCCTGACGAGACTCGTGCGTCCAACATCCTCGGGGGAGAGAGAAAAAACATCCAAGTTCTTACCAACCAAATTGTGCAATGTCTCTACCTGGTCCGATGTTAGGCCCACTTCAGAGCGTTTCATCATGTCCCGCACTCCCTCTGGCCAATCACATTTCCCCAAATTTTGCCCTCTTTCCGGCTGTACTGGCAAGCATGTGGATCCACTTCCTCCGGTGACCTCTACTACACTACTGCATTTGACTACGATGGCTCCACCCCTTACAGTGCGGGGGCTATCGGACAAGTTGAGCAGCCTAACTGCCAGCCGAGGCCCACAGGTGTCTACGAGGGTGCGACCCACCATCAATCCCTCCGTCCCCCGCGAGGACCATGACTCCACTAGCCCCAGCTGGCCAATGGGTTGAGCACCTGCTGCTAACTCTGCCATCACCACTCTCTCGGACCTGGGCGGCACAGTCACAGTGTGTGGCACCTCCAGCCACGTCCTCTGCACCTCCTCGTCATCCCCTAGTCCCACTAACTGCAGCCTCTCAGTGCCCAACCACATATGACCAACCCCATCCAAGGTCTAGTTGGCAGTCATGTTCCACCAGGAAACTCAGTCCCAATAGACACTGATCGCACACCTCCGCCACCCATGCAACCACGCTGACCTCCAGACCACCCAACTCCATCCTCACCACTCCGCGTCCTGATATTGGCACCGTTGCCCCCATAGCCAGTTGAAGGCTGTGTCGTCCTACCCTATCAATTTTGTCCCAGCCTCCAACACTCTGGTCTAGCACACTCGGATTAATAATGGTGTCACTGGCTCCAGTTTCCACCACAGCCTCACAAAATTCTCCCTCAATTTTGCATCTAACCCTTAGATTACCCGTGCCAATCTTTCCGCAATTCACTACTTTCACCAAAGGAGGGCGCTTCTCCACACACTTGCCAGCCGAGCATTGCCCCATATGCTCGGCTCGTTCTAGTTTCCCGCACACTCGATTGCTACAGGCCCAGTCCGAGGTGGTGGTCCCCTTTCTGGCGCCTGTGGACCTACTGGGGCCCCCTCCTTTCTGGGCTGCGAAGCCTGCTTGGAGGTGGTGGCCCAGGTGGTTGCCGACAATCCCTCTGCCTGTTCCCTCTTCTCCCACATCTAAAACAAGTCCCCATGAATGGGCCCCACTGGTACCCAGGCGGAGCACCCCTCTCCCATGGCCCAACCCGACGAAAATCAGGCTTTCCTGATGGCAAACCTGGACCAAACTGCCGTGACTCACCCCTTGCAAATTTGCCCCCGGTCAAACTTGTCAGCTGGCGGCTGATCCCCCTTAACATTCGCCCTATGTCATCATCTGGCTTCTCCTGATCCCGCACCTCTGCCTGTCGTACCGTCACAGGTGCCCTCTCTGATGCGCGGTTCGACCTCCTCAGAAAGGTCAGTCTCGCCGCGCATTCCGCCGCCCGGTGCACCATGGGGTGGGTCCTGTAACTCCACCAATGTCCGGACCTCAGGATCAGGAAGAGCAGCCATAAATTTCTCTATCGCCAGCTTGTCCCACGCCTGAGCTGGTAGGTCTCTGTATGCTATCCTCACAGATTGGTATATATCCTGGGCCAGCTCCTGCAACGTCTCATTAGGCTTTTGCCTGCGATGCAGCAGCTGTGCCCTGACCAGGTCGCACCTTGCACCTGCCCCGTACCTATGATTCAAGGCCTCACAGATGGCCTTGCTGGTCAATATTCCCTCTGGGACTACATTTAGCACGTCTGTGGCTGACCCCCGCAGTGTCGCCACCAGATTCCCCATGCGATCCTGCTCTCCCCAACCATTGAGCTGAGACACGCACTCAAATTGTGTCAGGAAAGCCTCGAGGCTCCCTGATCCATCAAAATGCACGAGGGGGATTGTTTTTCCAGAGACTCTATTCCCCGATTCCTCTCTGTCCAAATCCAGCCCGGGGCCAAAACACCCTCCCAACTGGTTCCGCAATTTCGGAGCCTCCGGTGTCCAAATGTGGCTTGTGGTGAGGGTCTCCTGGGTCACCTTAATCTGATCCTGAAAATGTTTCACGGACCGACTCACCTCATCTCTTAGACTCTCTTGGGCCCGAACAACCTCCGCTCTGATGGTATTGTCCCAGGTCTCCAGTCGCTCCTGCATCATATCATTCACCCCTTCATTATCCAAATGCGGCCCCCACAGGCCTTTTTCAATTAGCTCCTGCTCTGTTATGCGGGCTTCCAACCCTTTTACCTCTTCGGCCAATTCGCCCCCCTGTTGTTTGAGCAGTCCCCATTCCTCACTCTGTTGTCGCATTCTGTCATCCACCCGGCCCCGATAGCCTTCCAGGTCGCCATTTGCTTTATCAATTCGGGCATTTGTGGCACCAATCCGACCCTCCAACTCTTCTCCCATTCAGACAGCCGGGGTCATGCCCTCCTCTACATTCAACACTAATTCTTCCCGTTTCAATTCAATTTCCACCCCCATGGATTTTTCCATCTCCCCCATTTTAGTTTCTACTTTACCCTCAAATTCCCCCAGCCTATCCGTAATTTGGTTTTGCACTGTCCCTTCTATGCCATCAATTCGTTCCCCCAGCTGCTGTGCCATTTCCCCAATTTTTCCTTCCAATTGTTCAATTCCTTTCCTTCATTTCCTTCCCTTGTTCATTCATTTGTTCATTCATCCCCTCCATTTTCCCTCCAATCCAACAATTTTATTTTTCATCCCTTCAATTTGTTCTTTCAATCCCTCCTTTAACCTATCCATTTGCCCCTCCATCTCTTCCTTTAATCCTTCAATTTTATCACTCTGGGCATTCAATTCCCCCTTCAACCCATCAATTTTATTTCCCATTCCTTCAATGTGTCCCTCCAATCGATCACTCATTCCCTTCATTCCTTCCCTACATTCATTCCCCTGGGACTCCACTTTGCTTTTCATTTCTCCCATCTGCTTTCCCAATAGCTCACCCATTCTCTCACTCTGCTCCCTCTGAGCCTTCATATCGTCCTTCATTTCTCCCATATCATTTTTCAATCCCCCAATTTGATTTTCCAACCCATCCTTCATTTCTCGCATGCTGTTATACAATTGCTCACTCCTTCGCTCACTGTTCTCATTCTGCACATTCATTGCCTTCATTATGTTTTCATAAAAGGCCTGTAAATCCATCGGGGCCGTCTTGGTAGCAGCGGAGGAAGTTCCAACACTACCCTCTATGCCCTCTACTTCCAACTCACTCCCTAAACTGACAGAAGCCTCGCTACGCACCTCCATTTCATCGACCTCCGACATCCGCTTTGAGGAAGGTCGTTTCCCGCATGCATATTTATTTTAATTCCGAAAACAGAATTTAATTTTTTCGAAGACGCGATATCGCGCTCCTATGTCCATTCGACTATACAAATTTATCCGCCTCGATACTATACAAATTTCGGTTCCAAATGCTGGGCGGGATTTTTCACCCAGCCGGCGTCGACTCGACAAAAGTCGAGCAGAGTCGAGTCGAGCGACAAAAGCCGGCGTCAGCTCGACCCAGCCGGTGTCGTCGACTTGACAAACAAAATTGCCCGCTAGGTTCGAATCCCTATTGCTTGACACCAAATGTCGCGCGACCGTCTTTGATTAATATCAGGTGGTCACGGATGCCTATCGCGAAGGCATTAGCCCCGAGGCTAAAACTCAATGGCGGATTCCAAAAACAATAGCTACACCAAAGCGCGCAGGATGGAGGGGGGCGCGAGACCCCTGCAGCCGTACCTGTTAAAATCAACCACACGGAAACTGCGTTCAGATATATGTACAGAAAATAACATAAAGGTTTATTAAAATAAAAAGGCAAGGACAGGAAAAACACGTGCCGTAATGAATATCCTAATTGGGACGTCCCCACACGACAGATCTCAAACACAGATAAGGGAAAGGAATACCAAAAGAAATGTCTCGTCATGCAATTGTGAACGCGCAACTCGGTCTTATCCGTCCGTCGTCTTCAATCTCGGTTGCCCACACGCGGCTCCTTTCGTCCAGCGGCATGCCTCGCTCCAAGCTCCAAAGCACAGAGCACCAAGCACCAAGAGGTCGACCCTCGTGCATGGTCGACAGATCTCACCGGGACTGCCAACTCAAACGGTGAACTGCGAACCAAGCTGGTCAACTGCTCGCAACTGCCGGGGCCGGGATCTTTCTCCGAACTGCTTGCCAACTGCTCTGGCTGGGAAAACCTCCGTGCTCCTCAACTCGGGCAACTCTCCCACTCACTGCCAAGTCTCCCTCCGTCCTTCCAACTCGCTTCTCTCTCTCTCTCTCGAACCAACTCTCCTAAAATGGCGTTCGGCGCTCGCTAATATCTGCTGGACAGTGACGTCAGCCTTGGCGCGCTGCCAACCAATCAGTCCCTTCCACTGAACCTCCCAGCTTCGCTCAGGCCCACCCCCACCGCGCCTCCCAACCTCACTCCCTACTCCGTGGTCGTAGCACATACTATTGGAGGTGGATAGGCCCGCCAGAGGTGTAGGTGGCGGTGGCCATTATCGTCGGTGTCCCAGCCTGGTTTCCTTTTGCCGGTTCTCTTCCAGAGTCTCGTCAGGGAAGGGAATTACTTAGTGTTGCGCTAAGGACCTAACTACATGTCTAAAGGAGTGCAGTGCCAAAAGGGACAAAGGTTTGGCTGACCAGGTGAGACATACAAGGGCGCTACTCTTTAATCCCTACTCTACTTATCACTCGAACCTCCTGGTAGGTTCACAAGTATACATCTTACCCGACAAAATGCCTAGACATGCAACTTATTACCGGGTAGATTCCTTACCGCGACAGACGAATACCTACCAACAGATCTATCTGGCTCTACATATTGCTACCCCACCCGACATAACATTATATTGATACATAGACACTTGCTGTATTGATACATACAATCGTGAAAAAGTAAGTACACCCCATGAAAAGTTTTGACTTTTTCAACATATTTCAACATACAGCTATTTGATCTTCATTTCAACAATATTGATAGATAAAGGTGATATAATATAACAAATATCATGAAACATTTACATTTTGTAGTCCATTGTATAATTTAAATAAACATAAATGCAAAATTCGCATGTGGAAAAAGTAAGTACACCTTTGGCTCTCATAGGTGGTATTGCCCCCTTTGGCAGAAACAACCTCATGTAGGCGTATCTTATAACTGTCTACCAGTCTCTGACATCGACTGGGAGAAATTTTTGCCCACTCCTCCATGCAGAATTCTTTCAGCTGTGCGATGTTTGAGGGGTTTCTTGCATGCACAGCTCGTTTCAAATCCCCCCACAACATCTCGATGGGATTTAGATCCGGGCTTTGACTTAGCCATTCCAGAACCCTCCATTTCTTTCTTTTCAGCCATTCCTTGGGGAATTTACTGGTATGTTTAGGGTCATTGTCATGTTGAAAGGTCCACCCTCGGTTGAGCTTCAACTTTCTGACAGATGGCCTCACATTATCCTCAATCACCCTCTGGTACAATGAAGAATTCATAGTGGATTCTATGATGGTGAGCTGCCCAGGCCCTGATGCAGAAAAGCTGCCCCAAACCATAATATGTCCACCACCATGATCTCCAGTTGGTATCAGGTTCTTGTGGTCAAATGCTGTCTTTGGTTTTCACCAAACATGTCTTCTGGTACTGTGGCCAAGTAGCTCTACCTTTGACTCATCTGTCCAGAGCACATTGTTCCAGAAGTGCTGGTCTTTGCCTCGGTGTTCATTGGCAAACTTTAGTCTTTCCCTGATGTTCTTTCTGGACAGCAAAGGTTTCCACCTGGCACACCTCCCATGTCGATCAAATTTGTGCAGCCTCTTTCTAATGGCAGACTCGTGCACTTTGACATCAACAGTGGCAAGAGCTACCTGTAAGTCCAGTGATGACATTCTGGGGTTCTTAGAGACTTCTTTCAGCATCTTGCGGTCTGCTCTCGGGCTGAACTTTCGGGGCCGCCTGGCCTGAACAAGTTGGTAGTTGTTTCGAATCTTCTCCACTTGTAGATGATCTTCCGGACAGTCGAATGATTTCAAATTGTTTGGAGATCTTTTTAAATCCCTTCCCAGACTCGTAGGCATCTATAACCTTCTTTCTGAAGGCCTCAGAGGGCTCTTTTGATCTAGGCATGGTGACGCCGCACACTTCAACAACAAAGAGCAAACCAAACTAAATGTCTGAGGTTTAAATAAGACAGGTTCCTCCAAGATCCTCTCCAACGATGTTCTAATCATTTGCACCTGAGCTGGTGCCACTGATTCTAATTTTAGGTATTTGAAGTAGTGATAAATGTAGGGGTGTACTTACTTTTTCCACATGCGAAATTTTTAATGCAAGGGGGGAAGTTAAATTGTGAATTGCACCGGGAATGGCAATTGAAGGAAATTAGGAAGGTCGTGAAGGAAATTTAGAGGTAAATGGACGATGTTTCCCACATCATGGCCTGGAGGTTTATCGCGGCCGGGTGGATGCCACAACACCTCAACAGGGGGATGAATTTGGAGTGGTGCAGCACGAGGGTGGTTGTGCAGTGCAACAGGGGGTAGAGGTATTGGGGGTCCGTGTGATGGAGACGGACCATATATTTATTGATCAAGGCCTGATGGGGCCAGAAATGATTGGTAATGATGATGGGAATGATTTGATCCAGCGGCTGGGGATCTGGGACAGTCCCATGGAGGACAGGTTTGATCAGGCCCAAAGGAGTTTGGGGGAGGAGGTTAGTCGGTCCGAGGAGGAGGTTGTCGTGACCGAGGGGACCCTCACCATGCACTCTGATTGGGCAACGGAGGCTCCGAAATTACAGAACCAGTTGGGGGAGTGTGTTGGCTCCGGGCTGGATTCGGACAGAGAAGGATCGGGAGATAGAGCCTCTGGAAATTTGGTCCCTGTCGGGAATTTGGACCAGCTGCAGGGAGGGACAGAACAACCTGAGGGAGTTGTTACCTGCAGCTGTGGTTTGGCACAGGTGGAAATGAAAATTCTTAAAAGGCAATCTAAAATAAAATTAAAATGGGAATTGGATGTGGAGCAGCCATGGAGGGAGTTGGTCCCCAGGCTGTGGAATTTGTACCAGGAGAGGTCATTGGAGATGGCCTCGGGGCAAAGTTGCCCCTTTGTACATTTGGTAGTGCCAGCCAGCTGGGGGGCTGTGCTGGCGAGATTTGGACGTGGGATCCAGCCATGGGTGTCATGATACGACCTGGGCCCCATGGGGGGTCTGGTGGAGTGTGGCGTCCCTTTTCTGTCGGGGCGCCGCCCGAGCTGGTGGCTCAGGCCGGCAGGGTCACCGGACCCTGGTGGGGGTTAAGACCTCCGTGAGGGGTCCGAGGTGGTTTCTCAAGCCTGGGAGGGCATATATTGAGGACCACTAGGGGGAGGTGTTGTGGGTCACGCTTTGGTGGTGACACCGTGTGCGGACGGCCAACTTGGGCCTGATGTAGTGACCACCCGGGCATGCGGCGTGCCACCCTCTCCCTGAGACTCTGGGACAGCCGGCATGTGGTGACCTGCCATGCCGTGCTGGTCTATGGACGCGGGTAAATCTGCATGGACAGGGACGGACATAGCCTGCCGGACAACCATTGGGACATCTGTTGAACGTGATGGTGTGAGAGTGACCTTCCACAGATGTTCTGTTATGATTTATGGACTCTCAGTTTGGGAAGAGAGCCATGGGGATGAGAATGGGAATGTGTAACGTGCCGAGCATATGGGCCATACTCGGCTGGCATGTGTATGGCAAAGCATCTTTCTTTGGTGAGGTTAGTGAAATGTGAAAAATGTTTGGCAAGGGTAATCTAAGGTTAGATGCAAAATTAAGGGTGAATTTTGTGGGGAGAAATTGTGGTCACTCTATAGTGACACCATTATTGATCCAGGTGTGTAGACCAAAGTGTTGGAGGCTGTGATAACATTGATAGGGTAGCAGGACACAGCTTCAACTGGTTGCGGGGGCGACTGTTCCGATATTTGGGACGCGAGATCATGGGGATGCAGTTGTGTAGTCTGGGGGTCAACGTGGTGCTATGGGTGTCCGAGGTGTGTGGACCATGTCTTCTGGATGGGTCTCCTGGAGGAGAATGGCTGTCGACTGGACCTTGGTGTGGTCAAATGTGGGTGAGCACTGGGGGCTGTGGTTCTGTGGACTGGGGGACGAGGGGCGGCATACGTGACGTGAGGGGAATGTCACGCACTGCGACCGTCTCCCCCAGGACCGAGGTTGTGCATGCGGTAGTGTGTGTTCGCAGCAGGTGCTCACCAAATTGGCCAGCTGGGGCTAGTGCAGCCGTGTTCCTCGCAGGGGGGTCGAAGGATGGATGGTGGGTCACACCCTTATGGACACTCATAGGCCATGTTGGCGTTTTGACTGCTCGCCTTGTCCCGATTACCCTTGCACGGTGGAGGTGCGGAGCTGTCGTAGCCACAGGTAGTTGTTTAGAACAGTTCACCGTTGTATGCGGATCCACATACCTGCCAGTGTAGTGGGGACAAAAGAGAAATTTGGAAGAATTTGATTGGTCCAAGGATAAATTTGGGGATTTTGAGGGTGGATGGCACTTTAGACCTGACCAACCGGAAATTACCTGCACATCAAGGTAGAGGTAAAGGCCTTGATGGTTACTGTCCCAGGCTTCAGGACTTGCTTGTGTAAATTGGGGACATGTAATTTGGTGTTGGGAGGTGGGTGCGAGTGATGACATGGTCGGTGAGGGGGATGGAATGTGTGCCACAGAGTCTTGTGGGTGGCGTTTGTTTTTGTGTTGTGGTTATGTGTTTTTATGTGGTCGTGGAGAATGAAATAAGAGTGAGTAGTAATTATTGAGAGTTTTGAAATGTGCTTGTGGAAATTTAATGGTAAAATGTGAACCGGGGATTTCACAAAGGCAGGCCATGGCAACTCTTGTAACATATTTTTGGTACCATCTTCTCTGAAATGTGTTGAGAATGAATGGCAGCGGAGGAGGAAAATATTGTTACGGACCGCGGACAAGATGTTGTTTGGCCGAGCGGATGGCACCGTGGCCCTAACAGTTACTCCGACTAACCCGATTCCCGAACGTTGGCCGGATCGCGCCACAGGTATTCAATAGGGAAAAGACAAAGGCGACACGGATGTGAAGAAGAAGAATAAGACAATAAGGTTGGAAATACTACTAAATTTATTCCTACTATTTACACGCTCAAAGTAACCAAGGAGAAGGAAGGATAATAAAATAATATACAGAAGAATCAGAGACACAGTGCAATTATTAGCTTACCTACAGTCTTAATTAAACCTAGGACAGAACAAACAAAATACAGACTCATGCGGGGAATGATGATAGGAATGGCAGGAGGTGGATGGCTGGAAGGGGAGGAAGGTTCAGCTGGACCCGCAGCACGGTCGGGTCGGGGATTAGCAGCCGCCGCCCTTTCTCGATCGGCGCGTTTAACAGCCGCCATGCCTCTTCCGATCGGCGCGTTTAGCAGCCGCCGTTCCTTCGCGGCCCTGTTCAAAAACTGCCGTCAAGGCCCCCAAGCTGCTGTGGCTGAAGCTGCTGTGGCTGCTGCTGCTGTGACTGAACTTGCGGTGGCTGGAGCTGCTCTTTTAGGGATCCCTTACTCAACTCTTCTCCTACTCAACTCAACTCTTCTCGTACTCAGTCCAACCACTCAACTCAACAACTCAACAACTCCCTTGCTTAGTCCAACCACCAACCACCGTTCTGACGCGCCTTTCTTTTCATGTCTCTCGCTTGGTCCAACCACACACTTCTCTCTTGCTTGGTCCAACCACACACTTCTCTCTTGCTTGGTCCAACCACGTCTCTTTGCACGTCTCCCTTTTGGTCCAACCACTCAACTCAACAACTCAACAACTCCCTTGCTTAGTCCAACCACCAACCAACGTTCTGACGTGCCTTTCTTTTCACGTCTCTCGCTTGGTCCAACCACACACTTCTCTCTTGCTTGGTCCAACCACCAACCAACGTTCTGATGCGCCTTTCTTTTCACGTCTCTCGCTTGGTCCAACCACACACTTCTCTCTTGCTTGGTCCAACCACACACTTCTCTCTTGCTCGCGCACTTTTATAGCGCCTCAGGCGATCAAGCCGCCGGCCTTTTGGACACGCCCCTCGGTGAGCTCGCTTCGGCCCTGATTGGTGGGCACAGGCCCTCTGACTCCACCCTTGATGACGATGGGCAGGCACGCCCTTCTTCCCCGAGCTGAGCACATGCTTAATAGCAGCTATTGTAGTTGGCAATATAAGTTTTGGGAGTGGGAATGGGGCATGAAAGGGAATCTATCTTATTTCACTTGGTGTAATGGAGTGTCATCTTAATGGAAGCCAAGGCCTTACCCTAATACACATAATAAGGAAATAAACTACTGAACAGGGGTATTATGGTGTCCTTCATGTATGCTTTATGGAACTAACTACGGGAACGCCCTTTGTCCTTTATACAACACTGGAGTAAGGAGGGCGATATTCTATCAACAATTTACACAATAACAACAAAAAAAAACACATTCTCATATCCACAACACTGCACCCTCCTCCTCTTAGGCATGTCCCGGGCCTATAACTTTAACTTTTAGTGTGGCACGTAGGTGTAGTTCCCTCTACATTTAACCTGACCCTGAGTGCGACAGTTTTAAAACATAAATAAATATGTCCCGCTGCTCCATTGCACCCTGCCTAACAGATTCACGCCCACAGCTAACCGAATTGCGGAATGGTCTTCAAACTATACATGGATGGTGGGGAGCATTATTTACAATGACGTTACTTTATTTACAAAACTAACCCAGGACCTGTGATTGTTCTTTCTGGGGGGGAGACAGTCTGCTCTGCATCGACGCACCCTGAAAGCACCCAAAACGCACCAACACACCCTCAAGCACCAATCGGTGCACAGTCATCACTGTTCATGAATAAAATAAACCGACAACCCCTAACCCTGCAGGTGGTCTCTTGCTCTTCGGCTCCCTCTGCTGGCTATTGCTCTCTTCCTGATGTTGTCTTTCTTTCATTTTCTTACTGGCGGCCTATTGGTCGAAATAAAATGCACCCAACGCGTCCATTTTTATTTATTTATGCCCCACAGGGCCGACTAGTGTGGTTCACCTGTGGGGCATCGGTGCCCTGTGGCCAAGGTCCGCCAGCAAGATCTCGGGCCTTCATGGCCGGTGCCAGCAGAGGGGCCATGCCCCAACCCATGGGGTCCATCAGTCATGCTCAGCCACAGACATGTGATCCATAAGGTGGTGCATCGATGCAGACAGCTGTGGTTGCGAGAGGTTCGGGCACACAATGGCCGACTCACGCATGCTCCCCTCGGTGCCCAGTGGCGCACAGGTCCTCATGTGGGAGACAAAAGGGGGAAAAGACAGATGAGCGAGGGGTAAGGTCACAAGGGTACACATCAAACAAGGCAATGCAAGGTGAAGTGCGTACGGAGAGCGAAGTGAGAAAGCTCGTCCCTACCGTACGTCACCCCCCCTGTCACCTACTCTACCCTTGCCCTTACCCCATATTTACAACAATCTACACATTTACAAATCCATCGCTAATGTCACGTCTTCCCCATATTTCCCCCACACCAAATTCGTCTCCACAATCCCTCTATCCAAAATTTGCCATCACCCAATTCATCATCAATCCTCATAAGGAGGGAGAGATGGAACAACAGCACAATGTCACACCCACGTCATGATGCGTCTCACATTCTAAACATTTGCATCAAAATAATAAAAACAACCATGGCATGGTGTGGAGTACCATCGTTATCCCAGGTGAATGGATGCAGATGGTGCGAGGAGACTTCAATCCTAACTATCCTCTAAATGACTTTAACACACTTTACACTACCCGGGGTCTTTCCCTGCCAATCCATTGGCCAACTTACACTATGGGTTCTAAAAACCAATTCCCATTGACCAAACTGTGGTGCTTCCTTAATTTGGGGTCTCACTCCCCCGATGCAACTCCCTGTGCCCTTGCACAATTTCCAGGCTGGGTCGTGCAGCTCTCCCAGCAGGTCTACCCACCTGCACACCTCCACCACTGTAGTTGCCACCCGAGCTTACCTAGCTCCTCACCCTAACCTAACTAACTGGGGAAGGCCCCTCCTGGCTCTGTAACCCCTTGGTGCCCTCTGGCACTGGGCTACCCATGTCCGTCCTCCGGATCCTCGGGCCCCATCCACAACAACTCTTCCGGCTCCCAGAGCCCACCTGCGGCCTCACCTGGCCGACATCCTCACAGTGGTGGAGTGCCCAACCCAACTACACACACTAACAGGCTACACGCCCAGCCATTTCCACAACACTAATGCACCCATCCAAATACCATTCTTTCACCCGCACCAGAGATGCCAATATCCAACCACAATTTACCTATACCCTCTACCTAACACTTACACTACCCTCCCCGGGTATTCGTGATGGGGGTCCATCCTTCCCCCATTCACACCTTCGCACCATCCACTCCACTCCATAGTTTCCACCATACTCACTCCACGACCATCCATTCCAATACTCCATATATTCCACACTCCATGTATTCCACACTCCATGTATTTCACACAACCATTCTCCATACACCTGTTGTTGCACACCTGTGCAATCACACCTGGTGCCACCTGCACCCTCCTTCCTTCCCGGACCATTTGGTTAGCACAACTCACATCACTATCACTCACTCATACACTGCTCCATACACCTGTTCAGTTGCACACCTGTGCAATCACACCTTTTAACCACACACTTTTCACAATACACTTCTGAATACACCTCCAACACTCACACGGCATCATCTAATCTATCTGTTTCCCTGCTAACTTAGTGCTCCCCGTCTTCCCTTTAAACTAAGCACATACCACGTCATTATCATCCACACTTATCTACCTGCGTCCCCACTACAGGTATCATTGTCACTACCTAATCTTAACGTTACCTATTGTCATCTTCTCTAGATCCCTATCATTATATCCTAACCCTCCCGGGATAGTTTTCACTGCCATAAACCCCATAAAACTAGTGCTCCTTTGCCCCCGCTGTGAGAGATGGCAGAGTTGCCATCCCACCACATCGGGCATCTTCCACTACCAATTTTGCTCACCAAATTCCAGCCAATCAAAAATTTGCCAATCACTACCAATCCTCTGCCAATCCTTTGCCAGTCATCAAATTTTGCTTTTTCTAATTTCGGGGCCAAAACACTATCCTCATCATCACAGTCTACTCACTAGTGCCTCTCGGTGCGCCAATTCACTTCTACAGCCCGGCTTCGCACGGCCGAGCAATGAATGCGGGTTGCTTGGTGCCGGCGGCTGGATGCGTCCGGCACTCGGTGAAGGGAAGGAGGTTTACCCGGGCTGAGGTCCCACGCACCATCTCGGCACAGAGCCGTCAAATGGCCCGATCTCGCCCTGCCGGAACGCCTCAACACAAGGGGGTCGCCATGACGACCCTTCCTATCGGGCTGCCCGCTCAGCCTAGTGGAGCACGGACGCGGCCGTTCCGAGCGAGGCCCAGCGTGGATTGCGTACGGCGGTTCTTTCGAAACCGCCGTGGTTCGGATCCCCGCTGGTCCTCGCGGCACGCGGAGCTGCCCGGCGCGCACCGAGGGCCCGATTCGGCTATACGTCGCTCTAACCACTAACCCGGTTACCGTCGATGCTCCATTCGCATGCTTACACCCCACAGCCCGTCCCTTGCTCATACATCCAGCTGTCTCCATGCTCTTTGTCATTGCACCTTCCCTGACACACCCAGGTACACTCAATCCGCTTACAGACTTTGTCACACACCTGACCACCGCACACCTTTGCACACACTCGTCGTTCGCACACCTCACCAACACACCTCTTCGCGCTCCCTCCTCGGTCACCTCCTCTGTGACAACCACAGGTGTGCTCTCACTTGCACACCCAACCACGTGCCTCACTACCAATTCTAGTGTGCATTCCCACACACGCCCTACCATTCCAGGTGTGAATCCTTCCATTCCAGGTGTACATCCTCTCTCACCTGCCACAACCAACTCTCGCTCCGTGTCACTCTCACTACTCTCACCTCCACACTTGGTCGCGCACTCACCCTTACTCTTGACAGCGCACTCTGTACTCATGCACCCGTCCGTTACACACCTTTCTCGTGCATCCTCTTGCGCACACTCTCTCATTACTTCCTCCGTAACACTCCCCACTACGCGCTACCATGTGCTCCCTCGCACACGCGCTACTACCAACTCACTCTCGACAGCACACTCACTCCCCGGCACACACTTTTTCCTCACACACCCCATAGTCGGACATTCTCGCACACCTCCTTCGCACTCCGTACCTGTCACACACTTTTCCAGCGGCCTCTCACGAACACCCGGATCCAAATCAACCCCCAAGCCGACTGAAGCTCCCCTCACATCATATACATTTCCACATATATCGCCATTCACCTTGGCACCTCGTCTCCGCACCTCCTTCGCCACCTGCAAACTCTTTATTTGGTTAGGGAGCACACCATCAGGATTTGAGCACCGACCTTGGACATATTCCATTACTTCCTCCTTTATCTCCCTCTTAGTTTCCCTCCGTCTCTTCTTAATTTCACTCACCCCCTCTTCCACCTTCTCTAACTTTTGCTTCACCTCTTTTATTTCCCGGTGCGTCTCCTCAATTTCGTCCTCTAAGGCTACCTTGACCGTTTCTATGTGCATCCTCACCTCTCGGTCCTTCGTCTCCATTACTTCTGTCACCTCTGCCAACTTCTTCGTCAACCCCTCATGTACCATCTGACATTCCTTCTGTGTCGCTATTAATTCATTTTTAATGTCTTTTTGTGTCGCTTTTAACCCCCCGATTATTGCAGTGTTCTTTTCCACTTGGTCCACGAGTTCCTTTTGTCCCACTGTCAGCTGTTCTACTCCCCTCGTCAGACCCTCTATTCCCCCCTGTAACCTAGCCGTATTATTCCTCACCTCTTTCTCCATATGCTTCTCACCTCGCTTTACCTCCTCGCGTACCCCCGAGACCTCCTCGCTTACACCTCGTCGTATCTCCTCCTTCATCTCCTCCATCTCTTTTGTAGATGCCACCCTCATCTGTCCCAATTCATCCCTCTGAGCATCCAATTTACCTTCTAACCCGATTTTCACCTCCTCTATCTGGTTCCCCATCCGTTTGATTTCCCGGGCGGATTGCTCCCCTACTTCCCTTAATTTGTCGTCTATTGTGTTTTCTAACCCCCTTAACCCATTTTTCACCCCCTCTATCTGATTCTCCTGGGCAGCCATTCTATTTTCCACCCCCGTTAACCCATGTTTCACCCCTTCTATCCCATTGTCTAACCCCTCAAATTTCTTGTCTAACCCCTCATATTTCTTGTCTAACCCCTTTAAATTATTGTCTAACCCCTCTAATTTAGCTTCTAGCCGCTCCCCCATTTCGCCCCCCAATCGCTCACTATCAGCCCTCGCTTCGTCCCTTTGCAGGTTCAGGGACACCTGCATTTGTGCCATAAATTGCTCCATGAGGGCCTGCATTTGGGCCATCCCTCCCACTTGTGCAGCGGGTGCGGCCGCCGTAGCCATGTGCGAGGCGCCATTTTGCGTCCCTTAAACCACGTGCGCGAGAGCGCCATTTTGCGCGCCTGAAACCTCCTCAACCACCTCCTCATTGTTCTCCTCCCTCTGATCCTGGGTTACTCCTAACCCCTCTTCTAGTTCCCCCACCGGCATCCGATCGCCTTGACTAGCCATGGCGCGATTTCAAAATTCGGGTTTTTTAAAACAAAACAAATTTCGGCAGCTCGTAATTTTGAGCGAGTTAAGCGCGCTTCGGGTCCGATCCCACTCCTGACACCAATTGTTACGGACCGCGGACAAGATGTCGTTTGGCCGAGCGGATGGCACCGCGGCCCTAACAGTTACCCCGACTAACCCGATTCCCGAACGTTGGCCGGATCGCGCCACAGGTATTCAATAGGGAAAAGACAAAGGCGACACGGATGTGAAGAAGAAGAAGAAGACAATAAGGTTGGAAATACTACGAAATTTACTCCTACTATTTACACGCTCAAAGTAACCAAGGAGAAGGAAGGATAATAAAATAATATACAGAAGAATCAGAGACACAGTGCAATTATTAGCTTACCTACAGCCTTAATTAAACCCAGGACAGAACAAACAAAAGACAGACTCACGCGGGGAATGATGATAGGAATGGCAGGAGGTGGATGGCTGGAGGGGGATGAAGGTTCAGCTGGACCCGCAGCACGGTCGGGTCGGGGATTAGCAGCCGCCGCCCTTTCTCGATCGACGCGTTTAACAGCCGCCGTTCCTCTTCCGATCGGCGCGTTTAGCAGCCGCCGTTCCTTCACGGCCCTGCTCAAAAACTGCCGTCAAGGCCCCCAAGCTGCTGTGGCTGAAGCTGCTGTGGCTGCTGCTGCTGTGACTGAACTTGCGGTGGCTGGATCTGCTCTTTTAGGGATCACTTACTCAACTCTTCTCGTACTCAACTCAACTCTTCTCGTACTCAGTCCAACCACTCAACTCAACAACTCAACAACTCCCTTGCTTAGTCCAACCACCAACCAACGTTCTGACACGCCTTTCTTTTCACGTCTCTCGCTTGGTCCAACCACACACTTCTCTCTTGCTTGGTACAACCACACACTTCTCTCTTTCTTGGTCCAACCACACACTTCTCTCTTGCTTGGTCCAACCACGGCTCTTTTCACGTCTCCCTTTTGGTCCAACCACGTCTCTTTGCACGTCTCCCTTTTGGTCCAACCACGTCTCTTTGCACGTCTCCCTTTTGGTCCAACCACGTCTCTTTGCACGTCTCCCTTTTGGTCCAACCACTCAACTCAACAACTCAACAACTTCCTTGCTTAGTCCAACCACCAACCAACGTTCTGACGCGCCTTTTTTTTCACGTCTCTCGCTTGGTCCAACCACACACTTCTCTCTTGCTTGGTCCAACCACCAACCAACGTTCTGACGCGCCCTTCTTTTCACGTCTCTCGCTTGGTCCAACCACACACTTCTCTCTTGCTTGGTCCAACCACACACTTCTCTCTTGCTCGCACGCTTTTATAGCGCCTCAGGCGATCAAGCCACTGGCCTTTTGGACACACCGCTCGGTGAGCTCGCTTCGGCCCTGATTGGTGGGCACAGGCCCTCTGACTCCACCCTTGATGACGATGGGCAGGCACGCCCTTCTTCCCCGAGCTGAGCACATGCTTAATAGCGGCTATTGTAGTTGGCAATATAAGCTTTGGGAGTGGGAATGGGGCATGAAAGGGAATCTATCTTATTTCACTTGGTGCAATGGAGTGTCATCTTAATGGAAGACAAGGCCTTACCCTAATACACATAATAAGGAAATAAACTACTGAACAGGGGTATTATGGTGTCCTTCATGTATGCTTTATGGAACTAACTACGGGAACGCCCTTTGACCTTTATACAACACTGGAGTAAGGAGGGCGATATTCTAACAACAATTTACACAATAACAACAAAACAAAAAAAACCATTCTCATATCCACAACAATATGTTTTGGGATCTTGTGGGTGGGGAAGGTGTGTGTGCCCACAGGTACAGATCAAGCTCTGAGGAGCGATGCCTGCGGCCTCCCCTCTGTGGCAATTACCCCTGGCAGCCGGTGGTATCTGGAAATTGTAGCTCGTCGGTGGAGGGTCTTTTTGGGCGCCGTGGGGTAAAGGAGACTCCCGGCGACCCATGGAGCTGCGCGGAAGCAGGAGGCGATGGAGCCTGGTGTGTGCAGACCCTCACCGGCGGGGTAACGGTGGAAAGGGCTGTTGGGCTGTCACAGGGCCAGGAGGTAAAGGGAGGGGGGGGGGCAATGAACTTGTAAGTCGGTTGACTTGCGTTTGGGACTGCGGGCACCACAGCCTGAAGCACCAACACCATCTTACTTGTGCGGTACCTCCCCGCTGCCTTGTTGAGAAATGCACACATGTATACGACACCAATGCCATCGTCCTGCAAGGGGGTGAAGTATGTGCTTGGTAATGATTTAATGTGTTGTGATGACTTATGGAATGTGTATGAATGGTTCAGGGTTTGTGTTGCCTGAATGTGGGCGAAATCCACCGAGCCATGTCACTCACCTGTAACACCTCGACAGGGCCTGCAGAAATTTAGTGGTGCATTGGGATGGCCCCACAGGTAAGGTTGCGTCTTGTGGCATCCACCGGGGGATGCGGTCTGTAGACTGGGGTTGTACAAATGTTTATTGGAATTCCCGATTTTTTCTAAGTTTGGTTAAGTTTTGTGGTTAAGGTACATTTTGTGTGTTGTTTGTTTCCTCCCACCACAGGAGCGACGAATGGAAATGATTGTACATATTTGCATGACTGTTTAGGGGATTAGCTTGTTAAGGAGGATAGGTAAGTAGCTCCGGCTCACTTCCCACAGCCCTCCTGATGTATTTGTAGGTTAATTAAGTGTGAGACAGTAAGTGTTAAGACTGGAATGGTAGCGCCTGCAGTGATCCTAGCAGGAGCTATGGTTCCAGGGGGGAAGGGGAGCTGTGTTATGTCGGGGGGTAAAGGAATATCTAGAGCCAGGTAGATCTGTATCGGTAACATGCCTCGACTGTCGCGATAGGGAATCTACCCTGTAATAAGTTCTGTGTTTTAGGCGGTTTGTCGGGATAAGAGTATACCTGTGAACATACAAGGATGTTCGGGTGTTAAATAGTGTCGGGACTAAGATAAACCCCTGTCTGTCAGACCTTGAAATCATTCCTTTGTCCCTTATAGCCATGCACACATATAAACACTTAGATAGGCCCTTTAGTGCACACATCAATTAAATTCCCTTCCCTTACAAAGACTGTGGAAAACAGGCAGAAAGCCAGGACGGGGCGCCGCTGATGGGGCCGCAGCCAGCCACACCACCAGCTGGCCTAGCAACCAGCCTCGTGGCAAGGCTGGGATCACGCCCCGGAGGACTGTTGATTGGGCAGGGGGAGGGGCGAGCAATACCACAGTGTGGGAGGCACTCGGCCAACGAGAGGGCGCCAGCGAAAGAGAACATTTGAGGAGAGTGGACGGAGGTTATAAAAGAACGCGCTGCATGACATTCTCTCTCTCTCTTTGGCCCTCTCTCCCTCTTGCTCTTGGCTTCTTCGCTGGTCTCGTGGCGCTGCACGACATATTTTGCTCTCTGCGCTTCTCTTCTTCGTGCTGACGGTTCACTCTTGGTGTGGAGTGGTGCTTGGAGCGGTTCTTCTCTGTGCTTCCAGAGCTTGGAGCGGTGCTCGGCCCTTCGTGGTGCTGTTGGTGCAGGGAGCGAGTGTTGGTGCTAAGCGGGCGGGACCTCGTGGTGTGCAGAGGAGCGAGTCGCATCGGGGCCTGGCAAAGCGTGCGAGCGGACGAAGGGTTTCCTCGCACCAGAGCTTGGAGCCGCGTGTGAACGGTGGATAAGCCGACAAACAAATAAGGACGCACCACATTTCCCCGAACATAACGAACGTTTTCTTTTCCTTAATTAATTTTCCCTTGTCTGTGTCCGAAATCTGTGTGTGGTGACGTCCCGATTTGGCCATCTATTTACCGGCGCGTGATTTTCCTGTCCCGCTATTCATTGTAAAATAAACCCTTGTATTATTTTTCTGTTTATATCTGAACGCAGTTTTCCGTGTGGTTTATTTAATTTGCAGCGGCATTGGAGATGCCCCGGGAACAGGTAAGACTGCAGATCTCGCGCCGCCCCTCCACCCCGCGCAATTTTGTATTCTTTGTCTTTGAACTCTGTCTTTGAGTTTGTTTGTTTTTTTTGTTTTGTTTTTCTCTGTCTTTGAGTCCGCCATTGAGTTTTCGCCTCGAGAGCTAAGGCCTTTGCAATCGGCTTCCGTGACCGTCTGATTTTCATCAAAGGCGGCCACACGACAATATACACACTTATTATATTGATACATACACACTTGCTATATTGATATACACACTTGTTATATTGATATACACACTTATTATATTGATATACACACTTAATATATTGATACATACACACTTGCTATATTGATATACACACTTATTATATTGATATACACACTTATTATATTGATATACACACTTAATATATTGATACATACACACTTGCTATATTGATATACACACTTCTTATATTGATATACACACTTCTTATATTGATATACACACTTATTATATTGATTTCCACACTTATTATATTGATATACACACTTATTATATTGATATACACACTTATTATATTGATATACACACTTATTATATTGATATACACACTTATTATATTGATACATACACACTTGCTATATTGATATACACACTTATTATATTCATACTTACACACTTATTATATATTGATATATTGATATACACAGTTGCTATATTGATATACACACTTATTATATTGATACATACACACTTACTATATTGATACATACACACTTGCTATATTGATATACACACTTATTATATTGATATACACACTTATTATATTGATATACACACTTGCTATATTGATATACACACTTGCTATATTGATATACACACTTATTATATATTGATATGTTTATATACACACTTGTTATATTGATATACACACTTATTGCATTGATACATAGACGTTTTTGGCCCCAAAAATGTATTGCAACTTATTTGTAGTGTGTGTGTGTGTGTGTGTGTGTGTGTGTGTGTGTGTGTGTGTGTGTGTGTGTGTGTGTGTGTGTGTGTGTGTGTGTGTGTGTGTGTGTGTGTGTGTCTGTCAGGTAAATATCCTGATTTGGATGAATTCATCCTTACTCTCACTCGCTCCTCCCCTCTTCCCCATGACCCTGCCTGGCCTCTTCATTTGCCAGTTTACTGTGTTTCCTCCTCCTTTTCCTTATCTTTCTCTCCTTTCTACCTGTTTATTCATTCCCTCGGTTATTTTGTCCAACTGTTCAACAACAAGTGCCACACGCATTAAGATATCCATCCAAACACGAGTGGTATCCACCTATATCCACCTTTTGTCAGCAGTCGCTTCCATCTAAAGTTGAGCCTTTTGTGCTGAGAGCACAGGTCGGACTGTTTTATTTTCCCCACAAAGTTTTAAAAGTTTGTGGGATAAGGGGTGGAGGGTTTGCCAATGGCACCCATCAGGGCGTGCCAACCTCGTATAAGCTCGGCGTCAAGTCGAGCCATTCTCAGCATCGTCAAGTCGAGCCAAGACTGTACAGGCTATAAAGGACACCTGGTGAAGCGCACACGGTAGGTTCATGCAGGTATCATGTATTCTCATCACATGTGCAGCTACGTTTTGAATGGCTTGCTCCAAATGTGATTTATGTGTCCCTTTATTCAAAAGTGCTGATTATTGCTTTAAGGTTTTTAAAAGTTCTGGAAGTTCGATTCAGGTAGAGTACGTTTTACAACTTTTGAATCGAGTTGGCCAGGTATCTGAAACATTAACAAGGACAAACGGTGTTCGTGTTTGTCTGACGTACTTGGACAGTGGCATTCGAGAATGTGACTTCCAAATAAAGCCTGTCATTCACCTCTCCACGACTCCAAGAGAAATGTCTTTGGATAAGGTAGCTTGATTTGTTCACTCTTCATTGCCAAGCACCAGGTGGGTGGGAGGGGGGTACAAACCTCCGTTCACGGGAAGACGCCATATGGGGTACAAATTGTCTTCTATACAACTCAAATACCCTATATGGCATTCATACATGAAAGGGAGACGTGAATTTCGGATTGGCTTCCAAAAAGTTGGTAAACATAAAAAATGTAGGAGAAGTACAGCGCTGTATTGGACAAATCGAGATTCATCAACTTTATAAAATGCAACTCGAACAACTTCATCATGTTGCAACTTCGTCATGTTGCAACTTCATCATGTTGCAACTTCATCATGTTGCAACTTCGTCATGTTGCAACTTCATCATGTTGCAACTTCATCATGTTGCAACTTCGTCATGTTGCAACTTCATCATGTTGCAACTTCATCATGTTGCAACTTCGTCATGTTGCAACTTCATCATGTTGCAACTTCATCATGTTGCAACTTCGTCATAATCATAGTGCAATCATGATATATGGAATAAAAATACATTTAAGATCAATGGGTTCACAGGAAAGATTGCAAGTACAATCCAATGTACAGTAGTGAGCCTTGTTTACATTCTATCTCACTATCTGTCCCTGGAAGGAACGTCAGGTAAGCCCCACTTCCCACCTCTCCCCCACCATATCTACTTTCTTGAAAATCCTCTCGAGCAAGTTCAGTCATTCCAACTCCTGGGTCTCACTATCAGCCATGATCTTTCTTGGGCAAACACATTTCAAAGTTGGCCTCCAAAGACCTTCTCGCTCTTCCACGAGCCTCGACTATGTATACAAAAAGGTTGCAGTCTATCATTGCTGGAGCCTGGAGGCCCCGACATTATCTCGACAACTCTTCAATCACTGATATGTCAGTTCCGTTTCCACCCTGGCTATTCCACCACAGCCATGTTTCTTTGAGTCCATATTTTGTACATTGTGGGACTCTGGCTGGCAAGATGGCCTAGATGTACGCACACTCGCCTTTAAGCCGTCTAACCTGGGTCTGAATGCCGATCCAGCAGTCATCCCGGGGTTAGAGTAATTCATCAGTGTGTGTGCCGTTCCTCCGATGGTGTTAAAGGGGAGTTAGTGCTGCCATTAGTTGGTGGTCAATAAAGAGCCCATGGTATTCTTTGCGAGCCTAGTATACACGGTGTACCGAGTATACACGGTGTACCTAGTATACACGGTGTACCTAGTATACACGGTGTACCTAGTATACACGGTGTACCTAGTATACACGGTGTACCTCGTATACACGGTGTACCTAGTATACACGGTGTACCTCGTATACACGGTGTACCTCGTATACACGGTGTACCTAGTATACATGGTGTACCTAGTATACATGGTGTACCCAGTATACATGGTGTACCCAGTATAACTCATGCTCAGGAAGCTGTTCTTGGCAGCAAATGCACTCTGTGAAGAGTGTGCGATATCAGAGAGATTGTTGTTGAACTGTTTGTCAAATGAGACATCAGGGAGATTATATTAGGATATCTCTCAACCTTTTGATACTGTCTGCCACCCAGCCTTACTTTCCAAGATGTCTGCCAATATCCTAACCATCACACACCTTCGCATACCTGGTTAACCTCCCAGTTCTAAACTAAGCTCTCATCTGCATTCCATCCCTCCATTCTCTCATCTGCAGAACTGTGTCCGTGTGTCTCGCGAATGCTTCTCCGTCCAGTCTCCCATTGGCACCTCATCCTTTCTGCCACAGCGACTACTGCTCTCTTCCACCCTCAGTCACTGACCCCTACACCCTCACCCCCCTTAATTGTCCCCCGTCGCACAGTGGAGCGAAAGGGGGACTATGGCTTTCCCCTCCGTCCGTGTGTCCGTCCGTCCGTGCGTGCAGGCGTGCGTGTGTGCGTGCGGGCGTGCGTGCGAAAGTGATGGACCGCATTCGAATTTGGTGTGTGGGTGCAACCCACGTCAAAATCCAAGATGACCGCCGCCATGTATGTCTGATGCCATGTATGTCTGAACGTTGTAACCTGCATATCTTGAAAAATAAGCGAAGTACCAACTTCTAATCTGGTGTGTGGGTGTATCTAGGCATAAGGATGAACGCTATTGAAAATTGTGTCGCCACGTCAAAATCCAAGATGGCCACCACCATATATATGTCTGAAACTTGTGAGCGAAATATCTCGAAAAATAAGCGGAGTACCAACTTCTAATTTGGTGTGTGGGTGTATCTCAGCATAAGGATGAAGGCTATTGAAAATTGTCGCCACGTCAAAATCCAAGATGGCCACCACTATATATATGTCTGAAACTTGTGAGCGAAATATCTCAACATTAAGCGAAGTACTGTGGTGCTGTGCATACACGACTCGATTGCCAGAAAGGTAGGCCACAACGCGTGGATACAAACGAAAGCACTTTATTACAAGCTCGCACATCAGCACTGGGCGGGCTCGACCTTAGAGCCCGCATATATGTCCCGAGGCCACGCCTTGCCCCCGGGCGTAGCCGATCGGCCGAAAGGCGGGGCATGTATCTCAGTTCCACGCCCGGACGCTCGCGCCACCCACTGGTGCGCAGAATTATTGCCCATTGTGCCCGCCACACGCGCCCCCCCAGAATTCCCGCGCAGCTGAAGGGTGAGCTTGCGGGGAAGCCGGATGACCCGGCCGAAACTCCCCCTGGCGATGCGTGCAGGGCTGGGGGGTAGTGGGGCTAGGGGGTGCCGGGGGCCTGACCGCCGGGGGGGCAGCCTCGACGCGGAGGCAGAGCTGCTTGCGGGGGTGGTCCAGATCGAGTTGGGCCGGCTTGAGGTGGTCCACGGAGATACGATCCAGGGCACCGCCGATGTCCACGGTGAAATG
The DNA here is from genome assembly GCF_964187855.1 of Myxine glutinosa. Classification (NCBI taxonomy): domain Eukaryota; kingdom Metazoa; phylum Chordata; class Myxini; order Myxiniformes; family Myxinidae; genus Myxine; species Myxine glutinosa. Next base: position 57,286,788 of record NC_136270.1, read on the forward strand.
TTTGTCCCCGGTCTCCAGCACGCGGATGGGCCTGTCGTATGGGCGCCGCAGCGGTGCCCGTTGGGCGTCGTGCCGGACGAAAACGTACTCCGCCGTGCGAAGCTCCGGGGCGACGTGGGAGGATGGGCAACAGTGGTGTGCCGTCGGCACCGGGGCGAACCTCCTGGCGGTCTCCTGCAGGGTGGAGCGTTGTTGCGCCGCGGACCAAGGAGCCGTGGATAAATTCGCCCGGCACCCGCAGCGGTTGTCCGAAGACCAGCTCCACCACGGACGCGCGCAGGTCGTCCTTGGATGCCGTGCTGAGGCCCAGCAGGACCCAGGGGAGCCTGTCGGCCCAGCTGCCGTCGCGGAGGCTGGCCCGGAGCGCGGCCTTCATCGAGCGATTAAAGCGCTCGCACAGGCCGTTGGCCTGGGGGCGGTAGGCCGTGGTGCGGTGCAGTTTGACGCCGAGCCCTTGCACCAACGCTCCCCAGACGTCCGAGGTGAACTGGGGGCCACGGTCGGACGAGATGTCCGAGGGGGCACCGAACCAGGCAACCCACGTGGCGATGAAGGCTTGCGTGACGTCAGCGCAGTCGTCGCCGCCAATGGCACGGCCTCCGGCCACCGGGTGGTGCGGTCCACCATGGTGAGGAGGTGGGTGAACCCCCGCGATGGGGGCAGAGGTCCCACCAACTCGACGTGGACGTCGTCGAACCGACGCTCGGGCACCGTAAATGGTGCCAACGGGGCCTGGGTGTGGCGGTGGACCTTTGCGCGCTGGCATGCGAGGCACGTCCTGGCCCAGTCGCGAACGTTCTTCCTGAGGCCATGCCAGACGAACTTCACCACAACAAGCTTCTGGGAGGCCTTCGTGCCCGGGTGGGACAGGCCGTGGATGGCGTCGAAAACCGGGCGCTGCCAGCCAACGGGCACGATGGGGCGAGGCCGGCCGAGGGAGACGTCGCACAAGAGGGCCGTGCCCGCGACGTCGAACGGCACCTCGGTGATGCGGACGCCCGTGACGGCAGTCCGCAAGGCCTGGACATCGGGGTCGGCGGTCTGGTCCTCCGCCATCCGGGCATAGTCGATCCCGAGGTGGACCGCGTGTGCGACGGACCGGGAAAGGCAATCCGCCACCAGGTTGTCTTTACCCGCGATGTGACGGATGTCCGTCGTGTACTCGGACACTGCAGAGAGGTGACGTTGCTGCCGGGCCGACCATCGCTCGGCGACCTTGGCCATCGCGAACACAAGGGGCTTGTGATCGACGAAAGCCATGAACGGGCGGCCCTCGAGCAGATGGCGGAAGTGTCGGACCGCCAGGTGGAGCCCGAGCAGCTCGCGGTCGAAGGTGCTGTAGCGGCGTTCGTGCGGGCGAAGCTGCCGGCTAAAAAACGCCAGCGACTGCCAAGCACCACGCACCCATTGCTCGTGCACCGCACCCACCGCGTAGTCTGACGCGTCGGTGGTGACGGCGATTGGTGCATCGGGCGCCGGGTGCGCCAGCATGGTGGCGTTGGCCAAGGCCAGCTTTGCGCCTGCAAACGCCACGGCCATCGGGTCCGACCAGGCGATGTCACCTTTGCCCGGCTTCCCCCGGAGGGCCTCGTGCAGGGGGCGCAGGAGCTGGGCGACGCGGGCACGAAGCGGTGCTAAAAATTGACCATGCCCAGGAATTCCTGGAGCCCCTTGATCGTGTGGGGGCGCGGGAAACTCCTGACGGCCTCCACCTTGGCCCGGAAAAGGGATGGCCCCGTGCCTGGTGATGCGGTGCCCCAAGAAGTCGATGGCGGTGACGCCGAAACGGCACTTCACAGGGTTGATGATCAGGCCATGCTGGCCCAAGCGTTCGAAAAGCATGCGGAGGTGGAGCAGGTGCTCCTCCCGGGACGCGCTCGCGACTAGGATGTTGTCCAGGTAGATGTAGATGAAAGGTAAGTCACGCAAGATGCTGTCCATGAGCCGCTGGAACGCCTGGGCCACATTCTTCAACCCAAAAGGCATCCGCAGGAACTCAAAGTGGCCGAAAGGGGTGATGACGGCCGTCTTTGGTACATCGTCCGGTTGGACGGGGACCTGGTGGTAGCCCCAGATGAGGTCCACTTTGGAGAAAACGGTCGTGTTTGCCAACCCGGAGGAAAAGTCTTGAATATGCGGGACCGGGTAGCGGTCGGGGGTGGTGGCATCGTTGAGCCAGCGGTAGTCACCGCACGGCCGCCATCCGCCGCCGGGCTTTGGCACAATGTGCAGTGGAGAGGCCCATGCGCTGTTGGAGCGTCGTACGATGCCCAGCCGCTCCAGCGTGGTGAACTCCGCTTTCGCCACAGCGAGCTTCATGGGGTCGAGGCGGCGCTCCCGGGCGTAGACCGGTGGGCCGATGGTGGGGATATGGTGCTCCACCCCGTGTTTGACGGCCACCGCTGAAAAGGTGGGCCGCGTGAGTGCCGGGAAACTGGCGAGGAGGCGGGTAAACTCGTCCGCTGCCGGAAGCGTACAAACTAATCTCGCCGGGACGGAACCACTCAGCAAGCCGCTTGGCAAGCCGCTCGGTGAGCCGCTCATCGAGCCGCTCAGCAAACAAGCGAGCGAGCTGAAGGTTTCGGCCTGGACGAGACGTCGACGCTTAACGTCCACCAACAGCCCATGCGCTCAAAGGAAGTCCGCACCGAGCAGGGCCATTGGCACGCTGGCGGTGACGAACGACCATTGGAAATGCTGCCCTCCGAACCGCAGTGAGAGGCAACGCTTCCCGAATGTGCGGATGGGTGTTCCGTTGGCGGCAAGCAAAGCGGGGCCCCGGCCCGCGGCTTGCTTGTCGGACGCGGAGACAGGGAGGACGCTTACCTGCGCTCCCGTCGCACAGAAAACGACGACCAGACGAGGTGTCCGTGATGAACAGGAGGCTGCCCGAATGGCCGACACTCATGGCCGCAAGTAAGCGCCGGCCCGGTCATTTCCCGACCCATCAAAAGAACACGGCGGGCGGCACGTTCTAGCCTTGCGGCCGAACCTGGCATGGTAGTAGCACCAGGTTTGCGGCAGCAGTGGCCGCGTCGGCCGTGCCATCGGCGGTGGTGGTGGCGGCGGCGGTAGTGGGCGGGGCGTAGCAGCGGCCACGAGGGAAGCTGGGGGCACTGGAACCTCCGCACCCGGATCCACTACGGCAGCACCGTCCACCGACCGCGTGTCGCAGGCCGCGAAAAATTTGTCGGCCTCTCCGGCCAGGGCGCGGGGTTCCGTTATTTTGGAACCGGCCAGCGCGAGGCGCACCTGTACAGGTAGCTGGCGGAGGAAAAGTGCTTGGAACAAGAAATCCGGGCGCTGGTCGCCAAGCAGGGACAGCATAAAATCCATCCGAACGGATGGTCGTGTGTCGCCGAGGGCGGGAAGGTCCAGGAGGCGGTCGGCGCGTTCGACCTCCGTGAGCCCGAACGTGGCGAGGAGGAGACGTTTGAGCGCCTTGTACTTGTGGTCGCCCGGCGGGCGCCGAAGGATGGACAGGACGCGGGCGGCAGTGCCGGGCCCGAGGGCGGCTACCACGTGGTAGTACCTGGTCTCGTCCGCCGTGATGCCCCGGAGTTGGAATTGAGCTTCGGCCTGCACAAACCAAACGTCGGCTTGCGCTTCCCAGAACTCCGGGAGTTTGATGGCGACGGCGTTGGTAGCCATGGCGCGTTCGGGGGTCAGCGACGGCTGAACCAGTCGGGGTCACCAGTGTGGTGCTGTGCACACACGACTCGATTGCCAGAAAGGTAGGCCACAACGCGTGCATACAAACGAAAGCACTTTATTACAAGCTCGCACATCAGCACTGGGCGGGCTCGACCTTAGAGCCTGCATATATGTCCCGAGGCCACGCCTTGCCCCCGGGCGTGGCCGATCGGCCGAAAGGCGGGGCATGTATCTCAGTTCCACGCCCGGACGCTCGCGCCACCCACTGGTGCACGTAATTATTGACCATTGTGCCCGCCACAGTACCAACGTCTAATCTGGTGTGTGGGTGTATCTATTGGGTCGCCAAGTCAAAATCCAAGATGGCCGCCGCCATGTATGTCCGAACCTTGTGAGATGAATATCTTGAAAAATAAGCGAAGTACCAACTTCTAATTTGGTGTGTGGGTGTATCTCGCCATAAGGAAGAACGCTGTTGAAAATGTGGTCGCCACGTCAAAATCCAAGATGGCCACCACCATATATATGTCTCACCTTGTGAGCGAAATATCTTGAAAAATAAGCGAAGTACCAACTTCTAATCTGGTGTGTGGGTGTATCTCGGCATAAGGAAGAACGCTATTGAAAATTGGGTCGCCATGTCAAATCCAAGATGGCCGCCGCCATGTATGTCCAAACCTTGTGAGATGAATATCTTGAAAAATAAGTGAAGTACCAACTTCTAATTTGGTGTGTGGGTGTATCTCGGCATAAGGAAGACCGCTGTTGTAAATTGGGTCACCACGTCAAAATCCAAGATGGCCGCCACCATATATATGTCTGAACCTTGTGAGCGAAATATCTTGAAAAATAAGCGAAGTACCTTCTGGTGTGTGGGTGTATCTAGGCATAAGGAAGAATGCTATTGAAAATTGGGTCGCCGTGTCAAAATCCAAGATGGCTGCCTCCATGTATGTCTGAACCTTGTGAGCGAAATATCATATCATAGCATGTTTTCTGCATGTTCCACTTTGTCAACTCACATCACTTCCGCGACAGGGGACCTAGGCGTAACGCTTGTTTCCAATGTATTGGTCTTCCTCTTCTCCTTTGATCCTATATTAGTCTGTGAACCTGCTGCTCCCTGTAATTTAGCTCATTCATGATATTAAATTTTCATGATACAAAAAGTCTCAAAATTCCAAAGAATATGTTTCGTATGTTATGAAGTCAAAGTACCAATGCTCGAGAATAGGCAGAGATACTAGTGATAGAATCACAAGTGAGACTGAATGGCCCAACTGCTAATTGCACGACTAAGTTCTTAGAACACGATCACACGGATTGACACAATCTGTCAATTTCCCGACCCGGATCTCAGCCAATGGAGTATCTTCTCTTCTAGACTTGGTTATGACAAACTTCCCTGCTAATGTCTGCTGCTCTTCTTCTGCTCCAATCGGTTCTTCTGATCATGTGCTTGTCAAAGTGGACATCTCTCTGGCCATTCTCAGAGAGCCTCCTCAGCGTCGACGAGTCTGGCATTTCACTCAGGCCGACTGGGACGGTCTTCAAGCAGCCATCAATCGTCTGGATTGGTCTCCCATCTCCACTGCCTCTGACATCAATTCTTCCTGGGAATTCTTCCAAAGCAAACTGATCTCTCTCATGCACAGATTTATCCCATCTCGCCTTCAATTGTCTTACCCTTCCTCCCGTCCATGGTACACTGAATCTTGTGGTGAGGCAGTTGCCCTGAAACAACTTGCCTTTGCCTCTTGGAAGGCTAATCCAACTGAAGGAAATCTCAGTTCCTTCCACCAAGCTCGGAACAAGTGTGTGTCTACCCTCAGGAGTGCCAGGAAGCACTATCTCTCCTCACTCAAGAATGAACTCTCAAACCTGTCTCCTTCCTCCAAATCCTGGTGGCGTCTGGTCAAATCCGTTTCTGGTGTTTGTTCCCCCTCCATCCCCTCCCTTACCTCAAATGGCCACACAGTTGACATCGCACGTGACAAAGCCGAATGCCTCAACTCTGTGTTCGCCTCGAAATCCTTAGTCCCAAACCCATCTCTCTCTGTTCCCACCTTTCCCAGTCGAACCCAACTGCTCCTGGACTCTGTGTCCTTCTCTCCTGACAAGGTGGAGGAGTTTTTGTCAAACCTCGACTCTGATTCTGCAACTGGACCAGACGGCATCAGCCCACGGGTCCTAAAATCCTGCTCTGCCGCTCTATCTCACCCTCTCTCTGTTCTTTTCACCCTATCTTTTGCTCAAGGTCATCTGCCAGCATCCTGGAAATCAGCTAACATTACCGCTTTACACAAAAAGGTGCAAAAACAGATCCTTGCAACTACAGACCAATCAGCCTGCTCCCAATTATCAGCAAAGTCATGGAATCCATCATTGCTTCGGATATGAAATCTTTCCTCTTCTCCAATGGCTTGATCTCTGATCATCAATTTGGTTTCAGACCAGGTCACTCTACTCTGGACATGCTGCTTCTGCTGTCTCAACAATGGATGGAGGTCCTCAATGCCAAACAGGAAATCAGAGCTGTCTCCCTTGACATATCAAGGGCCTTTGATACGGTCTGGCACCCAGCTCTGCTCACCAAACTCTCCTCCTATGGTATCCATGGAAATCTCCATGCATGGCTTGCGGACTTCCTCTCTGGTCGTAGTCAACGTGTGGCCCTGAATGGATTTCTCTCATCTCCCCTTCCTGTTCAGGCTGGAGTTCCCCAAGGAAGTGTGCTGGGCCCTGTGCTTTTTCTGGTCTTTATCAATGATCTCTCTGACTCTCTGGAAAATCCTCTCTATCTCTTTGCTGATGACTCCACTCTCTGCCGCTCCATTCCTCTTCCCTCAGATCGGCAGTCTGCAGCCTCCTCACTCTCTGAAGACCTGGACAAAATCACAGACTGGTCAAACAAGTGGAACATGTCTTTCAATCCTGCCAAATCTCACTCTCTTACTATGTCTCTCCGAAAAGATCGACTGGACAACCCTCCCATCTACTTTCTCAACAATCCTCTCCAAGAAGTTCTGTCACTCAAGCTTTTGGGTCTCACTATCTGCCATGATCTTTCTTGGGAAAACCACATTTCCAAGCTGGCCTCCAAAGCCAGTCGCCGACTGGGCATCCTCCGTCGTGCGAAGTCCTTCCTCGGCACACCTGAGCTCCTCACCACATACAAGGCTTTCATCCGCAGCTCAATGGAATACTGTTCTCCCCTATGGGCTGGTGCTCCTGCCTCACACCTGGCTCGGCTTCACGCTGTTGAATCCAAAGCTTTCAAAATCATTGGAATCTCCCGCGATGAAGCTATCTCTGAGGGCCTTTCACTCACTCACCGCAGGCAGGTAGGTGGTCTTTCTGTCTTCTACCGACTCCTCTCCGGCCTTGCTCCCCCAGCTCTCTCTGTGCTCTGTCCCCCAAATATTCCTACAGGTCGCACAAGATCTGCCAGCAACCCTCTGATGGTTAAACTGCCGAAATCTCGGCTCTCTGCTCACCTTCACTCTTTCATTCCTCTTTTCTCCCGCCTGTGGAACAAACTCCCACACTCCCTTCAATCCCTCTCCTCCCTCCAGGTCTTTAAAACAGCTGTTCACCACCATCTCTTATCTTCCCCCATCCATAACCTTGATCTTTTCTACCCCCACTAATTCACCCCAGATCCACCTTGTTTGAAATTCCAACTTATTTCCTGGAAATCCTGGCAGTGTCCATATGTTTATACCTCTCCCACCCCCCCCCCCCCCTTCACATGCCTCCCCCCCCTTCACATGCCTCCCCACCTTCACATGCCTCCCCCCCAAAGCCCTCTCCCTCCCACAGATCTCTCGATGTCTCCATGTCTCTCGGTCCCTGCTCTCAAATGTTGTGTTTGTGTCCTTCCCCCTCTCTCCCCATCTTGTCTACCGCTCCCGATGTTATTTGTTTTATGTGTCTGTTTGTCTTTCTGTGTGATTAATGTTCGCTCTTTCACGAGCCTCGATCTTGTATACAAAAAAAAAAAAAAAAAAAAAAAAAAAAAAACACACATTAGAACACGACACCCCACGAAGTATTACATCAATGCTACGTCAAAGCAGATCGTTCAAACCCATCCGACAATTTGGTGTTATTGAAGTAGGCCCGAACATCACCCTTATACACAACCCCATTGAACGTTCATTTAAATTGAAGTACACTTCTGCAGAACGGGAGCTTCTTCGACGTATTATGAAAGCGATTTGTGTTCTACAGCCTCTAAGTATATTGTTGCAGTTTTTAGAACCTTCACATGAAATTTAGTATTAAATTCCCTTATAAATAACCCCTGTGTACATTTCCCCTTAATTGGCTGTTAAATGAAATAATCGCACCTTAGTCCATCGCACCACGTAGCGAACCATAGGATTTCTCCATAATTATATCCTTATTATGTGTGTCAGGTAAGGCTATGTTTCCACTAGTTGACCTTACGTTGCACCAATCAAATAAGAGTAGGCCCATGTTCTTTCCAAAAAGGGTGCGAGTGGTTTTCCCATTCCTGCAAGTCGCCATTGCCATGTGCTCATCTTGGAGAAGAAGGGGGGCGTGGCACCTCATCGTCATCAGAGGTGGAGTCAGCCAGCCCTTACGACCAACCAGGAATCAGTGGGGTTGGCTTGAGAGGATGTGGAGCGAAACATCGAGCAGGTTCACGAGGGTTCCAAGGGCGGGGTTATAAAACCCGTTGCAAAAAGCCCCCACCGCAGATGAGTGAGGGAGCACGAATTGAGAGTTCTGTGGAGGGAGGTGCTTGACCGAGTTGAGTTCTGGGGAGGAAGGCGCTTGAGAGAGAGGTATGAGAGAGAGGAGAGACGCTGCTTCAAACAGCCCCAGCCGCGTGCAGCCCTGACGTGCTGCTTCGAGCAACCTTGCCGTGTGGACCCGAGCGTGGAGAGTCGGCGGCCGCTCGCCTCCAGCTCTGCCGTCCTGTACGGCATTGAACCTCGTCCCTCCAGCCCTGTGGTCCCACCTTCTCATCCCTCCATTCATTTCTGCCTGCAATTCCCTGTTCATGTGAGTCTGTTTGTGTTGTCCTGTGGGGTATAAGTTAAGCCTGTATAAGCTAAGAATTGCACTGTGTCTTCTGTTCTTTTTCTGTAAATAACTTCGTTCTTCTTCTTTGGGTTTTGTGTAAATAATAATAAATACCTGTTCTCCCTTTACTTGGTTTCCTTTCTCGTCTGATCGCTTTAGTGATTTCCCCCATTGAATTCCTGTGGCGCGATTTTGGCCGAACCGCTTACAATCGGGTTAGTCTTTGCTAACGGCTCGGATTCCGGACTGCTAAACCGCTCGGCAAAATACCATCTTGTCCGGGATTCGAGCGGGGCCACCCACCTGCTTTGTGGAGGGATTGGCGGAGGTGTCCGGGAATCCTTTGACCAATCACCTTGGCCAATCCTATCCCACAAAGGAGCGGGGTGGGTCCAGGAATGGAGACGGCCAGTATAACGACGAGGGGATTAAACCCCCCCTCGGTAAGGGGAGTGCCCTTGTCCGATTCCGTAACAATATAATTAAATTGAAATAAATGTTTAAAGAGCTTTAAAGGCATAAAAATGATAATGATGAAAGGGGAGCAAATGATGATGAAAGGCGAATAAATGATGATGATTAAAAGCGAATAAATGATGATGATGATAGGTGAATAAATGATGATGATGATGATAGGCGAATAAATGATGATGATGATAGGCGAATAAATGATGATGATGAAAGGTGTATAAATGATGATGAAAGGCGAATACATGATTATGATGAAAGGCGAATAAATGATGATGTTGAAAGGCGAATAAATGATGATGATGAAAGGCAAATAAATGATGACGATGAAAGGCGTATAAATGATGATGATGAAAGGCAAATACATGATGATGATGAAAGGCGAATAAATGATGATGAAAGGCGAATAAATGATGATGATAGGTGAATAAATGATGATGATAGGCGAATGAATGATGATGATGAAGGCGAATAAATGATAACAATGAAAGGCGTATAAATGATGATGATGAAAGGGAAATAAATGATGATGATGAAAAGCGAATAAATGATGATGATGAAAGGCGTATAAATGATGATGATGAAAGGCGAATAAATGATGATGATGAAAGGCAAATAAATGATGATGATGAAAGGCATATAAATGATGATGATGATGATGAAAGGTGAATAAATGATGATGATGAAAGGCATATAAATGATGATGATGATAATGAAAGGCGTATAAATGATGATGAAAGGCGAATAAATTATGATGATTAAAGGCGTATAAATGATTATGATGAAAGGCGAATAAATGATGATGATGAAAGGCGAATAAATGATGATGATCAAAGGCGCATGAATGATGATGATGATGAAAGGCATATAAATGATTATGATGAAAGGCGAATAAATGATGATGATGAAAGGCGTATAAATGATGATAATGAACGGCGTATAAATGATGATAAGCGAATAAATAATGATGATAGACATATAAATGATGATAACAGGTGAATAAATGATGATGATGAAAGGTGTATAAATGATGATGATGAAAGGCGTATAAATGATGATGAAAGGCATATAAATGATGATGAAAGGTGAATAAATGATGATGATGAAAGGCATATAAATGAAGATGATGAAAGGCAAATAAATGATGATGAAAGGCGTTCAATGATGATGATGGTGAAAGGCAAATAAATGAGGATGATGAAAGGCGAATAAATGATGATGATGAAAGGCGTTCAATGATGATGATGAAAGGTGAATAAATGAGGATGATGAAAGGCGAATAAATGATGATGATGAAAGGCATATAAATGATGATGATGAAAGGCAAATAAATGATGATGATGAAAGGCGTATAAGTGATAATGAAAGGCGAATAAATGATGATGAAAGGCGTTCAATGATGATGATGAAAGGTGTATAAATGATGATGATGAAAGGCGAATAAATGATGATGAAAGGCGTATAAATGATGATGAAAGGCAAATAAATGAGGATGATGAAAGGCGAATAAATGATGATGATGAAAGGCGAATAAATGATGATGATGAAAGGCGAATAAATGATGATGATGAAAGGTATAAATGATGATGATGAAAGGCGAATAAATGATGATGATGAAAGGCGAATAAATGATGATGATGAAAGGCGAATAAATGATGATGATGAAAGGCGAATAAATGAGGATGATGAAAGGCGAATAAATGATGATGATGAAAGGCGAATAAATGATGATGATGAAAGGCGAATAAATGATGATGATGAAAGGCGAATAAATGATGATTATGAAAGGCGAATAAATGATGATGAAAGGTGTTCAATGATGATGATGAAAGGTGAATAAATGATGACGATGAAAGGCGAATAAATGATGATGGTGAAAGATGAATAAATGATGACGATGAAAGGTGTATAAATGATGATGGTGAAAGGTGAATAAATGAGGATGATGAAAGGCGAATAAATGATGATGATGAAAGGCGAATAAATGATGATGAAAGGTGTTCAATGATGATGATGAAAGGTGAATAAATGATGACGATGAAAGGCGAATAAATGATGATGGTGAAAGATGAATAAATGATGACGATGAAAGGCGAATAAATGATGATGATGAAAGGTGAATAAATGAGGATGATGAAAGGCGAATAAATGATGATGATGAAAGGCGAATAAATGATGATGAAAGGTGTTCAATGATGATGATGAAAGGTGAATAAATGATGACGATGAAAGGCGAATAAATGATGATGGTGAAAGATGAATAAATGATGATGATGAAAGGTGTATAAATGATGATGGTGAAAGGCAAATAAATGAGGATGATGAAAAGGATGATGAAAGGAATAAATTGGTTTGAAGTTATCTAGCCTTGGTTTGAAGTTGTCTAGCTTTGGTTTGAAGTTGTCTAGCCTTGGTTTGAAGTTGTCTAGCCTTGGTTTGAAGTTATCTAGCCTTGGTTTTAAGTTATCTAGCCTTGGTTTGAAGTTGTCTAGCCTTGGTTTGAAGTTGTCTAGCCTTGGTTTGAAGTTGTCTAGCCTTGGTTTGATGTTGTCTAGCCTTGGTTTGAAGTTGTCGAGCCTTGGTTTGAAGTTGTCTAGCCTGGGTTTGAAGTTGTCTAGCCTTGGTTTGAAGTTGTCTAGCCTGGGTTTGAAGTTGTCTAGCCTTGGTTTGAAGTTGTCTAGCCTTGGTTTGAAGTTTTCTAGCCTTGGTTTGAAGTTGTCTAGCCTTGGTTTGAAGTTGTCTGGCCTTGAGTTGAAGTTGTCTAGCCTTGGTTACAAGTTGTCTAGCCTTGGTTTTGAAGGTATCTCGCCTTGGTTTGAAGTTGTCTAGCCTTGGTTTGAAGTTGTCTGGCCTTGGTTTGAAGTTGTCTAGCCTTGGTTTGAAGTTGTCTAGCCTTGGTTTGAAGTTGGCTAGCCTTGGTTTGAAGTTGTCTAGCCTTGGTTTGAAGTTGTCTAGCCTTGGTTTGAAGTTGTCTAGCCTTGGTTTGAAGTTGTCTAGCCTTGGTTTGAAGTTGTCTAGCCTTTGTTTGAAGTTGTCTAGCCTTGGTTCGAAGCTGTCTAGCCTTTGTTGGAAGTTGTCTAGCCTTGGTTTGAAGTTGTCTAGCCTTGGTTCGAAGTTCTCCAGGTTGGTTTGAAGTTGTCTAGCCTTGGTTTGTAGTTGTCTAGCCTTGGTTTGAAGTTGTCTAGCCTTGGTTGGAAGTTGTCTAGCCTTGGTTTGAAGTTGTCTAGCCTTGGTTTGAAGTTGTCTAGCCTTGGTTTAAAGTTGTCTAGCCTTGGTTTGAAGTTATCTAGCCTTGGTTTGAAGTTGTCTAGCCTTGGTTTGAAGTTGTCTGGCCTTGGTTTGAAGTTATCTAGCCTTGGTTTGAAGTTATCTAGCCTTGGTTTAAAGTTGTCTAGCCTTGGTTTGAAATTGTCTAGCCTTGGTTTGTAGCTGTCTAGCCTTGGTTTGAAGTTGTCTAGCCTTGGTTTGAAGTTGTCTAGCCTTGGTTTGACGCTGTCTAGCCTTGGTTTGACGTTGTCTCGCCTTGGTTTGAAGTTGTCTAGCCTTGGTTTGAAGTTGTCTAGCCTTGGTTTGAAGTTGTCGAGCCTTGGTTTGAAGTTGTCTAGCCTTGGTTTGAAGCTGTCGAGCCTTGGTTTAAAGTTGTCTAGCCTTGGTTTGAAGTTGTCTAGCCTTGGTTTAAAGTTGTCTAGCCTTGGTTTAAAGTTGTCTAGCCTTGGTTTGAAGTTGCCTAGCCTTGGTTTGAAGTTGTCTAGCCTTGGTTTGAAGTTGTCTAGCCTTGGTTTGACGTTGTCTCGCCTTGGTTTGAAGTTGTCTAGCCTTGGTTTGAAGTTGTCTAGCCTTGGTTTGACGCTGTCTAGCCTTGGTTTCCTGGTAGATTTCCTTGGTTTCCTCTTTGCAAAGAGTCTGCGAGCTGTCTCTGGTACCCTGGATTAATTCCAGATTCCTGCCCTAACCTACTTAGTCGAACGTCGAGCCGAATCCTCCGGTGTGTTCGGCTTCCCCTCCGGCTGAACAACAAAAAGGGTGGGTTATTACCGGTACCTTGGCGTAACTAATGTCCTGACCTACTGGTGGGGGTGGGGGTAATGCAATGGCAGCACAGGTGCTCTCGGCAATGAAGTTAACCAGCAGCCACGTGTTGCATGCGTATTAAATGATTAATATTGTTAAAATGTACCAATAATAACTATTGTTTACTTGTATTATGTCAGAGTGAGCAGACATTCAAGGACATGAAGAGAAGTTTCTGAACAGAAACAATTTGAAAAAGATTGAAGAATACAAAACAAAAGAGGCGTCAAAGAAGAGATAGTTGAGCACGAGGGTTCGGGAGAAGAAGAGGTGAAAGAAGAGATAGTTGAGCAC